>NC_061113.1:264026049-264072921 GCF_002878395.1 Capsicum annuum
ACTCGTCCCCACCCCCACCACCTACGTGGCAGCTGACGTGGGCGAGAGTGTGTTACACTCACCAAAAAAGGATTTAAAATGTTGTTTTTTAGTAGGTTCAGGGGTCCAGATGACAAACATGTAGGTAGAAGTACCCAACTTACAAAATCTACATAGTGCAGGGGTCGAGAAGGTCATTTTTCCTTTTAAAAAAGTGAAACTTTAACACGTTCAGAATTCATTCTCTAAAATTTGATAAAGTTTTGAAAAAATAAATTGAGTTTGGAGATAATTAAAAAAAGAAGAATAGAAGTTGAAGAAAAAGAAGAATTTGAAAATCATATACAAAAAATGAATGTGTACTGGTGTTTAAATAGGAGAATTTAAAAAGTATATAATTCACTTTTTTTTGTGAATTATGATAAAACAGATGCATAACTCACAAAAAAAAGTGAGTTCTATATATTTTTATGAGTTATATGTGAAATAGAATTTCGAAAACGTTTTTCATTATTTAAATAACTCACAACAGAATTGATAACTCATAATTTATTTAAGTTATGTTAAAATAAAAGGCATAACTCACAAAAATTGTGAGTTATGTTATAATAAAATGCATAACTCACAATTTTTGTGAGTTATGTTAAAATAAAATACATTATATTAAAGTAAGAATGAATAACTCATAAAAATTGTGAGTTATGCACTTTTTAAAAAATTTAACGTCATCAGCTGCCTTCGGTTAAAAATATTTGTGAATAACCCACAAATTTTTGTCAGTTAAGCATAGTTTGGTACCTTTTTAAATATATGACATAATTTGATACTTTTGTTTTTAATTTGATGGCACAAAATGGTTCCGAATGCTACATTAGTCTCCTTTTGTTTTTATAGCTATATACTCAGACAAACAAAGATCTAACCATTTCATAATTTATTTTCGCCCCTAACACAATTTCTAAGAGAAATTTAATATAAAATTACATACAATAAATTCCTTTGATCCAATTCCTTTTCAAACACCGCGCATAAAAAGGAGATTCTACACATCTCATTACCTTTTTTCAGTAGCTATATAGTCGAGGCAGGCAAACATTAACGTTGTTATGTTCGGACAGAATAAGTAATACCATAAGTAAGAGAAAAATAAAATAAAAACATAGATTTACGTGAAAATCCTTGACGGAAAAAATTACGAACAGAATCAGAGGAAATTCAGTATAAAGAAGAGGAATACAAGGTTGAGACGTTAGTCTCAATTTCGTGTATATAAAACTGTCCAAAATAGCCCACTAAACATATTTATATAATACGTGCGTACAAATAGATTCTAAATCCAAAAACATACAGGTCCATACAGATTCCTCCGTTACCCCACAAAAAATCACAAACATAAATCATACCACAAACTTCTTAGAATCGGATCAACAAAATTCGAATCACAAACTCTAACAAACGCCCTAACCACTTCACGTTTTATTTAATACTGACATATATATAAAATTAATACCGTAGAAGTAAAAATGCTGGACTAAGTCATGGAGTTCCCATCTTAACATTTGTTAGGACGTGCTTTTACTCAAAACTAAATAGCACATGGAACCCACCAACAATTGACATTAAATACAAGTATCCAATGGCGGATCTACACTATAGTGGGTTAATCCAAATCTCTTTCGACGTAAAATTATGTTATATATAAATGGTTAAAATTATTTTATATATATATATATATATTAGATGTTAAACCTCTTCAATTAGTTTTTATATTCACTTATAAACTTCCTTAGCAAAAATTTTAGCTCCGCCACTGCACGTATCTAGTACATCTCTATCACTCACCCCATCTCTCTACCCATGATTTGGGAATTAGGGAAGAAAGTAGAGAACTAGAAGAGGACATGACCATCTCTCTACCCATGATTTGGGAATTAGGGAAGAAAGTAGAGAACTAGAAGAGGACATGACAGACTAGGAAGATATAAAAGGAAACAAATCTTTAATGGTGATCAATACAATAAGCTATGTAAATCTGAATTAATCAACACTTACATACGGAAGAAAAACACTAATTTGTTGGGAAGTGTACAACTTATACTTCTTCCGTAGATAAATATCGTTGGATTGGAGTAGGAAAGAAAACTAGTCTTCTTTCATCTTAAAAAATTAAACTACAGCGTTTGTGTGTAGAACTGACTTCGGTTAGTTTTACTCATCCGTTTTATTTTACTCGAGTCTTGTTGAATAAATATTTTTTTTAAAAAATATTTATAAAATTAATTTTACTAAATTATCTTTATAATTTTATTTTTAAAACCTAAATTTAACTATTAGTAGAAACGTAATTCTGAAATCTTATCTCTTATTGAGCTACTTCTTAATTCTTTATTACGCAATTAGTTTACTCAAAAATTTCTTGGTTGCAATAGCTCCTAATAACTAATCACTTCTTCTTGACATCCTCTAAAAAATAATTCGACAATAATTACCTGTGAAGCATATACACTTGCATGTTAATTGAAACTGATAAAAATTTTACCGTCATTATCTAGAAATATACTATCAATATTTTGTTATGAAGAACATTGAAGTCAAATTTGTAGTTTCCTCTAAATGTCAAAACATTGGATACCATCTCCTTTCTCTCTCCCTCTCAATTTATGTCTTGAAATTAGAATGTCAAGAGTTAATTCTTTTAATTTCGTTTTTAACAAGTTGGATACAAAAATTTTAAAATATTTTCTTACATACTCAAAAAGTACATAAATAAAGTACTAAATCCCAACAATTAGATCAACTATACAGTATGCTAGGGGTCCTTTGCTTGGAAAAAATAGCAATCTTACGATAATTAATTTCGGAATTAGTTATTTCAAAATTATCCATGATAACTTATCCCATCATAAATATGGGATAACTTATTCCATCACTGTAGTATAAATGGTGAGATAAGTTATCCCGATATTAACTAATACTTCAATTAAACATGAGATAAAATGATTCTTCATTTTATTCTTGGATTACTTATCCCTTGTACCCACGTAAACGACCTCCTATATGAGTCATGAGATAGCTGGCTGGCTGTTTATGAGCTAAATTATAGCTTCAAATGTAAAGATATTTTGGTGATTAACAAAGTGTTTGTTATAAAAAAAGTCATAACAAGTGAACAACTAACAATTTAAAGGGTGTATACTTTTTATTTTTAAAAGATTATTTAACTCTCAACATTTGAATATTACAGCTTAAGTATAAGTTATTATAATTCAAAATTAATACTTTAATTACTGAGCAAAAAATAAAAATAAACCAAAGTAGCTGGTAAAGAGGGGGAGGGCTTCCTGAGGTACAAATTCTTCTTTGATCTTTTTCCGTTTTTTTAACTTTTACAGCTAGCAACTTCTCATTTATTCACAAAAGGCCCACTTATAATTACCGTTCACCACCTTTCGTTATGTCACTGTACCAATTTAACCCTACACTTTATTCGTATCTCCACATTTTTCTCTTTGTTTCTTATTGGTTTTTTCTATAAAAAGCCCATTTCTGTTTCCCATTATCTTAAGGGGAACAACAGGTACACTCCTCACAGTAGCAGTAGCCAGCTTTCGCCATAATTTCAGCCATGGCACATCAATTTCTCAGACTCTTCCTTATTTCAGCCATTTTCACCATCTTCCTCTCCCATATTTCAGGTGCACTAGCCATTTCTTACACAAATAGCCACTTGTCTGCTATAACTTTTCACTGATGCTACTTTTTTTTTTTTTTTTTTTTTTTTTCAGTTTCAGCTACAACAATGACATTGTACAACAAATGTAACCACGCAGTGTGGCCAGGGATTCAGCCAAGTGCAGGCAAGCCGATTTTAGCTCGTGGAGGGTTTAAGCTTATGCCTAACAAGGCTTACCGTCTTAGCTTACCAGCTGGGTGGTCTGGTCGAGTTTGGGGTCGTCATGGTTGTGCTTTTGATGCTTCTGGCCGTGGGAGATGTGCTACCGGGGACTGTGGGGGTGCACTTTTTTGCAATGGTATTGGTGGGACCCCTCCGGCTACACTGGCGGAGATTACATTGGGGAATGAGCAGGATTTCTACGATGTCAGTCTTGTTGATGGATACAATCTGGCTATTTCTGTAACTCCTGTTCGAGGCAAAGGTGAGAATATGGTGACTACCAAGTGTTTAATGACTTATTTGTCCTTGAATTATTAGTGCTTCTGTGCTTTCTATTCTTTGGATGGCTTGGCTTCGTAACAGGGGTATTTTTGTCATTACATAGATTATTACCTCTTCTTTGATGATTAAGGCTTGTAGTTTTAGATCTACGAAATCTACGCTGAGTCTATAGCTTAGGTAGACATTTAAAACTAAGTTGAATAAGTATATACATATGTTCTGGTTTTGCGAAATTTGTCACGTATAGTACATGTGTTATTCAAATTATGATAGTATAACCTATTTGTCCATGTCTAAAGTTGGAGTCAAGTGATACATTTATATATTATGCCTTTGATATTTAAATTATATGTTTAGATTTGTGTTTTTTCTAGGACCTAGATTAGCCATTATTTAGACATTGATCTTAAATTAATGATCAAACGGTCCCTAAAATATAACATCTTTTTGAGGAGGTATCCAACTAAAAAATATGACTCCCTCCATCCCAAATTAAGATGACACATTAATTAAGAAAAATAATTAATAATATAATTAGTTTATTATCGTATTCCTATCAAATGATCTTTATATTTTAATTTAAAGAAAAAATAATTAATACAAAGGATAAAATATAAGAAAACGAATTGTCTCTTCTTGATTAATAAAAAAAGATAAAATCAAATTAACAGGTAATTTGGGACGGAGGAAATAGTAAAATTCCTATTTAAATTTGTTTTAGAGCCTCTTTGTGAAATTAGGCTTTAGACCCTTAATTTTATTGAGCCGATCCTAACTCCACCTCGTTTGCCATCTTAATAATGACCTCTAGTCGCAGTATAGACTAGTTACAAGAAAACAATTATCACTTTCATTCGGCGACAATGGGTTAGTATTTTTCTCTTTTGACAGGGAAATGCAGCTATGCTGGGTGTGTGAGTGACTTGAACACAATGTGTCCAGCGGGTCTACAAGTGAGGTCTCATGACAAGAGGCAAGTAGTGGCTTGCAAAAGTGCCTGCTCGGCCTTTAATTCACCAAGATATTGTTGCACTGGAACCTTTGGAAATCCACAATCTTGCAAGCCAACAGCTTACTCAAGGATATTCAAGACTGCTTGTCCTAAAGCTTACTCATATGCTTACGATGATCCCACTAGTATTGCCACTTGCACTGGCAGCAGCTACTTGCTCACCTTCTGTCCTCACCACTAGTCTTGTCACTTGTTCTTTTCACTGTATGTTAGTACTTATTATATTATTAGTAGTATTAAATCAAATCAAATACATAGTAGTCGTGATTTTAGACTTCCACCATATCTCCTCTCGGTTAGATTCCTTGCTACGTGACGTATATTGTATGATCATCATCATTAGTAGTATTGGTCACTAGTGGTGGATTCTATTTAATTGGCAGCAGTAATCATATTTAGTAGTTAATTATGTATAAGTTGTGATATTGTTGGTGCAATTATTCTTTGACACAGTTTTGAGCATGCAGGATCTCAATTTAGATAGTTTTTACTATTTGTTTACACTGCTATATAAAATACTAGTATCAAATTAAATTAATCTAGAGCTATTGTGTTTCTCGACTATTTTATGGGGGTATTTGCAACTTTTTGTCAACACAAATTCGAGGCAACTCCTATGGTAATTTTGATTTGGCAAACCAAGCAACTTGATATAGTCGATCATAGTGTAACGTCCGTATAAAAGTATTTTTCCTTCTTAACAATTGAACTTGAAATTCATGCAAGTAGAAGTCCTTTTTTTGTTTTTCCTACTAGAAGGTTTATTTATATAAATTGTCATTAATCATGCTGCTCCTTTTAATTTCATTTAACGTGTATACTTAAAATATTAGCTATACGTTGGATAAATTCCATTTTGAAATGCTTACCCCTATCGATTATTAGTGGGAAAAGTAAGTTGTATTTTCGAAAGGAATCTTTGTAACGTGTCATGTTGGGCAAGGGGAGGTAAAAGGTAGGAAAACGTTTAGAATTGAGAGAGAGTAATGATTTCATCAAAAAAAGTCTTCACGTCTCTGCTTTCCCTGTTCATTTCAGTTCTAACAACTTTTGTTTTTATGATTTTTATTATTAGTCAAAATGAATGTCATTGGACTCCCATTATGCACGTCCGCACTCGTGAGATTTCGATTTGAGTTGATTTTCAATTAAAAAAAGAATCATTCTAACTGCGTCATTATACCGTAGTATTTCTTTTTAAAAAATCATTTGATTCGAACCAGAAAATTTACTGATGAAACACTCTCTATGAAATATGACTTCATATTCAAGATTCATTTTCAAGATGTCTAATTAAGGATGGAAGAGAATTTTTTACTCAATAACTTTTCTTAGTTTTGCTAGAAGTGTTGCACCAAATCATTCTGATAGAATCATTTTTGTTACTTTTTTCGGTCACATGAAATGGTGATCAATTGCATTAGTATCAGTTTTTCACTTTAGTTAAGGGTATTCGTATTTTCAGGGAAAAAAATAGGTCATATATTTCTTTGTGAGCTGCATAACGATTTTAGGCTAGTCTCTTGCGAAAAGTTTAGCTGGTTATTTTTTTGGGGATTGTTATTTAGTAATCGGCCACTTCTTATTTCTTTAGCAAGTTACTGATCTTTTAGATGGTCTAAAAATCTTTTTAAGTAAATTATAAATTTTATGAGAAAATCTTAGACCGACGTTTCAAATTATGAAAAATTAAAGAATACATAAGGAAATACTATACATGAGATCCGGAAGATAAAAAAGGGGATATTGGCCAAGTATTGTGCCAATGAAAGGTGATGGATCCGTGGTTCAAATTAAAGGTGAATCTGCCTTTAGTAGAAAAAAACTAAAAATTACGTCTATACACAAACTAACTTTACCTTATTACAACACATCCCATATTAACATATTAATTACATAAATCCCAAACTTATTACTAAAATTTCCTATTTTTATACTCTCTCTCGTTACTCTTATACATTTAAAAAAAAACAACATATTACTAATTAATCTGACATTGTATTTTGAACACATAGTATGTTTCCTGTTATGTACCTTTACTTATAAGTGAATCTTACATTGAACTAAAGACTAATACGTTTTAAACGTAAGTATTATATAACAACATACATGTTGTAAAACGTTTATTACTTGTAAAAAAATTACAGAAATTGTTAATACCATGCACATTTATAATGTATGATGCTATATACATTGATACGAATGTATAATCAAATATTATACATTCGTAAGTGTACTGGAATGGCACAGTATCACTATACGTTGCTTTGAATGTATAACAACTTATTATACATTCAAACATTTACTGGAAAGCCACACATTTATTATACATTGATTTGACTGTATAAAAATATATTATACATTCGTAAATTTACTGAAATGATACTGTGTATAATTTTTTTAAAAATAATTGAATTCAGTCAAATTTCGTTATTGTATTTCTAACCTCATACGTGTTAAAATGTATAATGCTACATCATACATTTATTACACATTAACTATTAATATACAACAGTTTAATACACCGTGAGTTTCAACAATTACTTACTCCTATAGAGAGTAAGTTACATAGTTAATGTGCTTTTATAATAGTGTTCTAACTTTATGTTATAGAGAAAAGACATATTTTCTCCCCTGAAACTTAAGTGATTGGGATATTTTGGGTATTTTACCTCTACTTAGAAATGGAGATGTTATTGAGTTATATTTGACACATTTAGTTGATGTGGCAAATGTAGTCCCATCTATTGAATATGACTCCCATGTGGGAGGAGAATCTTGTCCTGGTTTTGATAAAGAGTTAAGTAAAAACTTAGGGGACTGTGATGATTTAGGGTTTGAAGAGGACTTTGTAGAAACTGCAATACCTCATGAACCTACTTTTACTAAAAACTACTTTTACTAAAAACTTGAGTGGTTGTGGTACTACAGATAGGGGTGAAGACCTAGGTGGTGGTGATAATGTTTCTTCTATTGGTAAGGACTTAGGTGGTCGTGGTGTTTTTGCTATTGGTGGGGGCTTGGGTGATGGTGGTGTTGCTGCTAGGGGTGAGGACGTAGGTGGTGGTGGTGCTTCTACTATTGGTGGGGACTTGGGTAATGATAGTGGCGCTGCTAGGGCTCAGTACTTAGCTGGTTGTGGTAGTGATTTTTTTATTGCTGGTGGGGACTTTGATGCTAATAGTGTTGCTTCTAGAGGTGAGGACTTAGGTGGTGGTGGTGGTGGTAGTAGTAGTGGTAGGAGTGATGATTTGGGTAGTGTAAATGATGTTAATGCTACTGGTGAGAATTTGGGTGGTGTTCCTGCTGGTATTAATCAAAATTTAGGTGACACTGCTTTTGTTACTGCAACAGATGTCACAGTCATTCCATCAGATTAGGAAAGTGAAAGTGATGTTAGTGAAAAATCAGATTATTGCGATTTCTTTGATGAAGGTGAAGATAATGAGTATGGTACTGATGTTTATGAGGAGGTAAGGATTCTGAGGGAACAAAAGAGGGTTGCAAAAAAGAAAAGATCTGATGAAACCAAAAAGAGAACAAAAACAAGAGCCTAGAGCAAGAGGTGTTAGCTTAGGTAAAAGGGGAGTGGATGTGGGATATGATGCGATTTTATCCAAGAAGAAAAATAGTCTAGAGGGCAAGATAGCTGGAGATGAGCCATATATTGATTCAGATGATGAGGTAAGTTTTGAAATAGATTCTGATCAGGATATTTATGGGGATACTGAGGTTGAACAACCTGCCAGAAGAGAAAAAAAAATCAAGGATAGCAAAAAGAAATTATAAGAGGATTATGTTTGATCATACTTGTAAATTAATAGTTTAGGAGCTTGGACTTTGTTTTGCAAATGTTGGAGAGTTTAGAAAAACTCTTACTTGATATGTTGTTCAAGAACATGTAGAGCTAAATAAGTTTGTGAATGAATCAAAAAGGGTTAGAGTAAAGTGTATAGATGGTTGTCCATGGTTGTTGTTTGCAAGCATTGATTCTAGGACTACAGATTTACTAGTTAAGAAGTACATTCTAGTCCACAAGTGTAATGCCACAACAAAGAATAAATTGGTGAATGCCAAGTACTCGGCAGAAAGGTACAGGGACAGAATAACATCAGAACCTGGAATTAGAGTTTTTCAGATTCAAGAGTTAGTAAAAAATGATTTGGAGGTATATATAGGGAGGGCTGTATCAAGAAAAGCTAGAAACATTGTGTTGCAGCAAATTATGAGTGATTATGAGGAGGAGTTCAAAAGAATTTTAAATTATAGGGATGAGCTTTTAAAGACCAATCTAGGTAGTACATGTGTAGTGAGGCTTAGTGAAGAAACTTTTGAAGGTAGAAAAAAATAGTTTCAATCTTTTTACATATGTTTTGATGCTTTGAAGAGAGCATTCAAAGCTGGTGCCAGGAGATGTATTGGGTTTGATGGTTGTTTTTTAAAAGGTGTTTGTAAGGGTCAATTACTTGTGGCTGTTTGTAAGGATGAGAATAACCAGATGCTACCACTAGCTTGGACAGTGGTTGAAGTTGAAAACAAATTCACTTGGAGATGATTTGTTAGACTTCTGAAAAGTGATCTTGAGCTGGGAGATGGGTCTGAAGTGACTATTATTACTGATATGCAAAAGGTAACCTCATATATTTTCTCTTATTCATTTTTTGAATTTTTTTGGGGACCTATTTTATACTTATGTCAACTGATATATTTTATTTTGTTTAAGGGTCTTGACAGTGCAATTTCAGATTTACTGCCAAATGTAGAGCAAAGAATGTGTGCTAGACATGTTCTAGCCAATTGGTCTAAGGATTGGAGAGGTATTGAAAGAAGAAACTGTTTTTAAAAGTGTGCCAAATCTACATATGAGCAAGAATTGGGAAGAAACTTGGATCATATGGAGATGTTAGGAGATAATATTTGTGAAGATCTTCTGTGGTACAACATAGAAAGGTGGTCTAAGGTTTACTTCAAATATCACAGTTGTTGTGATAGTGTTGACAATAATATGGCTAAAAACTTCAACTCATGGATACGAGGGGAAAGATACAAGACTATCATATCAATGCTTGAGGAAATAAGGGTTAAGGTGATGAGAAGAATAAGACAGTTGAGACAGTTTTCTGAAACATGGATTACTGCTATTTCTCTTATGGCACTAAAAGTGTTGCAAGAGAACACATCAAAAGCAATGAAGTGTACTCTTGAGTGGAATGGAGAATTTGGTTTTGAAGTTAAGGATAGATGGAGAAATACTTTTATAGTGAATTTGAGGGATGATACTTGTACATGTAGGTCTTGATTGTTAAAAGGTATACCTTGTTGTCATGCCATAGTTACACTACACTTTAGAAGGTTAGAACCCATTAACTATGTTGCACTTTGGTATACTAAGGAAACTTACCTCAAGACTTATAGTTACTTCATTCAGCCTTTTACTGGTATGAAAATGTAGCCCAATTCAACCAATCTTTCTGTTATACCACCTACAATAAGAAAGCTTCCAGGCAGACCCAGTAAATCTAGAAAAAAAGAGCAGAATGAAAACAGGACTGGAAAGTTATCAAAGAGGGGTGTTGAGATGACCTGTAGCACATGTCATAATAAGGGTCATAATAAAAGGAGTTGTCCATTGAATTCAAACTCCACTAGAACCAGTGTGACTTCTTCTTCAGCAGCACCAATCACAAGTAAAAGAAGAGGAAGACCAAAAGAATCTACAAAGGTAACATTTGACTTGTAATTTACTAGTATTTTAATTCTCTTTTATTTTCTTTAATTTTTTTCTATCATTAAATTTTTTCTTATGTATTGTAGGCTGCTGCAGCAGCAGCTACTGGTAGAGGAAAAAGATCACCTGCAGCAACTGCTGCTACTATGAGTGTTGATAGAGGAAAAAAAACTGCAACTTATGTTGTTGATAGAGCTATTGGTAGAGGTAGAGAAACTGATGCTGCAGTTGTTGGTGGAGCTGGTAGAGGTAGGGGAGCTGGTGCTACAGTTTTTTCTAGAGCTGATAGAGGTAGAGGAGCTGGTGCTGTAGTTTTTAGTGGAACTGATAGAGATAGACGAGTTGGTGCAGAAGTTGTTGGTGGAGTTGGTCGAGGTAGAGGAATTGGTGTTGCAGTTGTTGGTGGAGCAGTTAGAGGTAAAGCAGTTGATGCTGTAGTTGTGGGTGAAACTGGTAGAGGTAGAGGAGCTGGTGTTGTTGATTGTACTGGTACATCAAGATGAGATGGTGTCACTGGTGCTATCAAAGGTAGAGGGATAGCTTATAAAAGATCTAGGGTGGTTGGAATGGGGGTACTTCATACAAAGAATGGTTTTAAAGTCCTCAATGTAAGTTAAAATCTCTTGATTATGTTTGTCTAATTTAAAATAAACCTTTTTCAAGTCTTTAGTTAAATTTGTTCTCTTTTATTTTTATCAACCTGGAATGCCTATGAACTCCACCATAGTGAGTGGAAATCTTGGACATCACAAACCAACCTCAGGTGTGAAATAGAAAGAAAAGAAAGTTGTGAGCCAACAAGGACTTGAAGACATAAGAGCACAGAAAAGGATGATGACAAGGTCAAATGTTGCTGAACTGAATAATGTAAGCCAAAAAAGTTCAACAACCTTCCAGTAGAAGCCTGATTATGTTTTTCTCTTTTCGTATTAATGGTGTGTAATGAAACAGTAGTGATTTTAACTTAGCTAGTAGTTCAATTGTAGTGACTTCAACTATGCAGCTGTGAATGCACTAATTTGACATGTTTTGAAAATAATGATGCAGTAGTAACTGTATTTTTGGCTAATGTTTCTGTTGAAATATCAGCAGCTATGACTGCATTTTTTTAGCTAATGTTTCTATTGAAATATCAGCAGTCGTGACTGCATTTTTTTGGCTAATATTTCTGGTGAAATATCAACAGTTATTACTGCATTTATAATGTGTTATGCCTACAGTATTTGGACATTTTGCAACTTCTAATTGCAATTTGTTGCCTGCACTTATTTTTTGGATACTAAATGATTCAAATGCAATCAATTTAACTATAAATACTCACACAAACGCAAAAGAAGTAAGCTGGACCATCACAAAAGATAAACAAACATGATTCACTTCATTTAGCAACCTTTCTCTTCTTCATATATATAAGAGAATCCAAATACAAAAGAAGTTACACTACTCTAACACAATAATTTACAACACGTCATATAACAACAACCTAGTGCTAAGGTAACCTCATTGAACCATTTTTCATATAGAGCATCCCAACCAAATAGATTAAAGCTATTACTAATATACAACAAAAAAATGCAACAAAGAAGTGAGTATTGTTTTTGGTTCTTCTTTCAGCTATTCGTCTCCAATTCTTTTCTTTCTCCTTGATTTTTCGAATCTCTTCGTCCAACTATTCCAATTTCATATTAATCCCGTTATCATCGTGTTTTGATTCTTTAGGCTTGTCAACTTCTTCTAGATCTTCCTTAATTGATTTACTCAATCCAATCAATTTCTCAACTTCATTGAAACGAAAAGATTCAACTACATTCTCGAGCTCACCTAGTTTTTCAATTAGTTTAGGAATCACATATTTGGACCTCGGATCAATGTCTTATGAATCCCTCCAACGTCAAAAATCGCAAGATCTTGGACCCTTCAATGGTGAAAAATAAAGAATATATTAACCTCATTTCTCTTAATCAATTCTATCAAAATAACAAGAGAAAATGCAAAATTTGATACTTACCCCATAATAAGGACATGCCCAATATCCTCTACCGAGATTACTTGAAGTCTAAGATGTCTTCAAATGCAATAAAATTTTGTGATTACAATGAATAACTTTCTTCAAAACAGAATCATTTTCCTCCATACATAGTTTACTCAAGTTAAATGACTTCATTATTGTGTGCTACAAGAAATTCATTTCAACAAATAAGATAAAGAGTAATTTAGAAAAAAAAAATTAAAGGACACAAAGTAATTCAGAAATTCATTTTGAAAGTAATTCCTAATAAAATATAGACAAAGTAATGAATAATATTATACCTTAATACGGAAAGAGACGAATTTAAAATCAATTCGATTTTATGTTTTTAAATCCCAAATTTATGCGGCTTAATACAAATCAAGAGAAAACAATTTTATTCCTTGCATTACTTTCAAGATTTAAAGAAATTTTTGACTGAAGATGAAGAAGGGGAGGATAAATTAGAGTTTCTATTATAGAAAAATAGATATAACCGTTAGGGGAGTTCAAACGGGTATTTAAAAGAAAGAGAAAAGAATTTAAAAAGATAAAAATGAGTTTTTACGTGCTCAGCATCGCTTTTTTACACGCGGGCTGTTAAGGGGTTGAAATAATTCACTTTAAAGATGTTAAGGGGGTAAATAAACGAAAGTTAAGTTTAAGTGCTAAAGTGAGTTGCGAGGACAAGTTCAAGGGGGAAAAGATGTCTTTTCTCCAAGTTATATGGTTACGAACCATGATATAGGGAAAAAGCTTAAATTTTTCATACTAATATAAAACATTGATTAAAGAAATTAACATCTATAATCAATACAAAAATATAAATTACTTGCTCCAGCATTCAAAAAAAAACTAATAAAAAATATTTATACAAGCAAAACCATTTAAAGTATCCGCACATAGAAAACCATATTATATTCTTCATGATTCCTTTGGAAAGAAACCGCAAGTCCTGCGGGTGTGATCGACTCATTCGCATTTGCCGAAATTACTATTGCATCACTTTTGTATGACGTATAACTAATTTCTGACTCCCAAATTCCAGAATGTCGCAACAATATGGGGATATTCATATTGATTTTACTAGTATTGAAGAACGTATGTAGATAAGATTTTAGTAGTTTTGGAGAACAGATGTAGAAGAAAGTGGTTGTTTTTTGGCTTTCCAGATCGTGAATCATAGGGAAAAAAATTATGTATGACAAAATTTTTAAAATTCAAATAACAGTTCTATCAATAAATGACTTAATGTTGTCTAATTACTGCCTTTAATTAAGGAACTGTAAAATAATTAAAAATTTTCTTACGTTAAACATAAAATTAGCCGTTACATCATACATTCGACCAATGTATAATATGTGACCAAATGTATGAGTATGTTTGCAAAAAAAAAAAAGGAAGAGAGAAAACAAGAAGAAATTTTGTTTAATTATTTTCACTGTCTAGGAGATTTATGTTGGAACTGTGATTCATCTTTTTAAGGCCTTTTCCTTTCTTAGACTCGCACAAAAATATCTTTACTATACTTAATCCATGTTAAAAAAAAATACTACAAACGACTCATTTCAAATGGATACATAAGTAATGGACACTTAGCTGGACCACCAGCATTGTTCTTGGAAATTTAGCGTGGGCCGACCTCATGGCCCAAAGGAGTGAGTTAGACTAGGAAAATTGGACCAACATGGTTCATCTATCTATATTGGGCAGCCTCTTGGCCCAACATGATTCACTTTGTATGTGTGGCCAGTTTAGGGGTTGAAGAAGATGTGTATTTTGAATTTCAAATATAAACAAGTGAATTTAAAACAAATAAGATTATTGAAATTCAAAGGAGGATACTTGAGATACATGAAATGTCTTTAGTTTATACCTATTTAGTTAGCCGATTTTTCTTTGGTCAATAATCTTATAACTCCTAACAAAATATCGGACATGACTTGGAAGTTTGTTTGTTGGCAATCAAATTATATGAAGTTAGATTTTGACTAGCTAAAGTTTGATACATTTTAAAATTTGAAACTTTCACGTCTGAAATTACTTCCTCTGTTTCAAATTACTTGGCCTAGCTGTAGTTGGTACACCCCTTAAGAGCCAGTGACTGAAGATGTATTTTTACACTTTTGCCTTATACCCTGAGTTTTTTTTTTGTTGGAAAAGAGTAATTTCGGGATTAGCTATCCTACTATATATATGGAATAAATTATTCTATTACTATGATAAAAATAGAGAGATAAATAATCTCTAGACTAAGTTTTACCTCCAACCAAATACAATATAAATAATCCTACATTTTATTTTGAAACTATTATACCTTATACCTCACCCCAAATGATCTCTAATAACTAAGTAAAAATTGTGGCTTAGAAATCAAGAATCAATTTATTTAAAAAAATTGGATTTATTAAACATAAATGACTTTGGAGTAATACTAAAATGGAAAAGAGGGGTTATTTTAACTTTGGAATTCAACAATTCTATTTTCGAAAAATGAAAAAGATGTTATGAAATATAAAATAAAGAATAAGAAGAATGAAAAGAGAAGAGAGGAAACTTCTTTATTTCTCATGAGGAATTCTTGAGGGATAAATTACAATGAAGGAAAACCCCTTTATTTATAGGGGAAAACTAACCTTGGGGTTTGTAATTTTTTCATAAATAGGTATACACAATATATGGTAAAGTAGACATTCACTATGAGCCCGTTTGGATAAGATTAAAAAAATAGCTTTTTAGCTTAAGCGATTAAAAGCTTAACATAAGTGTTTATAAATTAAATAGATAAGTGTTTGGAGAGAAGTGCTGAAACTGAAAAAAAGTTGTTGATGCGTTTGGTGAACAAGTGTTGTTAAGCACTTTTTTCTTGTTAAAATGACTTAAATGTCCTTAAAGTTGTTAACACCATAAATAAGGTGAATTATTTATAATTTTTAATTTAAAAATAAAATTTTTGAACAAACCTTCGATTAATGATGGATTCGATGAAAACAAAGAATAAAGATGGAGAGAAAATTGGAGAAAAAAGATGAAGCGAAGCGGCAAAGAGAAAAATAAAAAAATTATATATTTAAGGGCTACAAGTTTAGGATATTGTTGGAATTGGAGGAAAATATAAGGGATTAAAAGGTAAATGTTTTGGTCAAACTTAAAAGAATTTTAATCTAAAAAGCAAAAAACTGGGGGTACCCAGCGTCTCACTTTTTGATTATTTTAATCAGTTTTTAATTTTTTTAAGCACTTTTTAGTTTTATCAAACACCTTAAAAAGCTAAAAAAAAAAAATTAAAAGCAGGTTTGACCAGATTTTAATCCTATCCAAACGAGCCCTATATATGATAAAGTAGACATTCACTATATATGGTACATTTATAATGCTCCCCCTTGAATGACTAATTGATAAATAGGGAAAAGTCATCATTTCCACCTCATACTATACACAAAAAGTCTAGGTCACACCTAAACTATCATAGTGACCTATTACACACCTAAACTATAAAAAAGTAAAACTATTACCTCGTTAGAAGGTGACGTGGCAGAGAAGGTGTATTCACCTTCCTAAGGTACGTGAGAGGAAGGAAAAAACTTAAAATGACAGCTTCCAGACACGTGTCACTATTTCATTTGTCATTATATCATTAAGTACTCCTAATATTCTTCTTAATATATACAATTAGACTAAATATTTTTTCAATTGAAAAAATGTTAATAAAATTAAGGTTTTTTAATTTTTTCAGCTGAAAAAATATTGATAAAATTTAATTTTCTTATTTATTCATTTTAATACATGGATTTCGCCTTCTTCAATTGCTTTTCTTCACCAAAATCACCATTAAAACATCACCATTGATACCATCATCATCAAACTCAAATCTTCACCACAATAATTTTAAGAATTCACCATAAATTTCATTATCGAAATCACAATACAACTATTAGTATCACAAAAATCACAAACAACCACCATAAAATTCAACATCCACTTTGTTAATATCATCATTCTTTAACTATTTTTTTTCCATTCTTTAACTATTTCTTCTTCACTTTATTGTGAAGAATTGGATATAGTTGGAGGTAATAGTTTGTTGTTGCTACTGCTAACAAAAAAACCCATTTTTGTTAGCAAAGAAAAAAAAACACAGTTCTGTGAGTGAACAAAGAAAAATGGAGGAGTGTCTATGAGAGTTGTGAGTGTGTTCTCTTCCTTTCGATTTGGTGTGAGCGTGTGTGAAATTGTTTTGTGTGTGATGTTTCTGTGAGTGAATTGATGGGAATTGGAGTCTGTGATGTCGATGAAAAAATGATATCTGTGTGTATGTGCGTATAGTAGTGTGTGAGTGTGTTGTTTAGTGAAGAAGGAAAGGAAAAATTTGTGAATGGAAAATTCGGGGTCTCACTAAGTAATTTTATTGTTGTGTTTATATGGGTGTCTTCAGTGGTACGTGAATGAGAATTGAATTGAAAAAATAAATTGTGTGACGGTAGTTATGGCGGCAGCGATGGGGGTGGACGACGATGGTGACAACTGGGGAATAAATTGGGAAATAGAAAGACTGAGAGAGAAGTGAGTCAATGAAGTTCAAAGAAACAATGGTGATTTTTATTGTGATATTGTGATTTCGATAGTAATTTTAGAAATGGATGTTGAATTTTATGGTGGTTGTTTGTTATTTTTGTGATACTAATGGTTGTATTGTGATTTCGATAATGAAATTTATGGTGGATTCTTAAAATTATTGTGGTGAAGATTTGAATTTGATGATGGTGGTGTTAATGGTGGTGTTTTAATGATGATTTTGGTGAAGAAGAAGGAATGGGTGACATTGACTTTTTTAAAAAAAAAATTGACATAATATCTATGTGGTAATGATGTGGCGCGAGTGTAAATCACTCTCCATCATGTGACTGGTTCTTACGTTTTGGGGTGGAAATAGTTTCACTTTTTTATAGTTTAGATGTGTAATAGGACACTATGATAGTTTAGGTGTGAGCTAGACTTTTCGTGTATAGTTTGAGGTGAGAACGATGACTTTTTCCTTGATAGATAATATGCATATAGGTTGCCCTATTAAAAACCTTACAAGGAAAATGCAGTGGGACAAAATCTCTTAAGGAAAAAAGAGTACAACGTGTATTAACTCTCCCTAATGATAACATACTTGAATCTTTGCATCCCGATCTTGTGCACCATCTTCTTGAAAGTTGCAATTGGAGGAGACTCTGTGAATAAATTAGCTACATTGTCACTTGAACGAATCTGTTGCACGTTAATATCATCATTCTTTTGTAGCTCATGTATGTAGAAATTTTTTGATAAAGTGTGCTTCGTTCTATCCTTTTCTGAATTCTCTATCAAGATGTGCTATGTATGCTACATTATTTCTGTATAAAATTATTGATACATTGTCATATTTCAAACCACATTTTTCTGGAATGAGATCTATCATGGACCTCAACCATACACATTCTCGGCTAGCTTCATGAATAGCTATTATCTCATCATGGTTCAATGAAGTCTACGATAGATTACTTTGTATATCACCATGATATGACAGTATCCTCACATATGAACACATAACCTGTTTGAGATCGAGATTTATACGGGTTAATTAAATACCCAACATCAGCATAATCAATAAGATCGAGACTGCAATATTTATAATTATATAAGATCATGTGCTTGATCCCATCTCGATGTCCCCTAGTAGGAGCAAAACTATACCTTGCTAACAAATTAATCAAAAAAGATAGATCAGGCCTTGTAGTATTTGCAAGATATATTTTGTCAAGTGACAATATTCTACATTTCATATGTGACATCTTCAAGTATGTGGAGTGCAAATCAAATAAATTTTCACTTCTCAAGATGCACCCTTTCATGTTACTTGATAAATGTTTCTACGCCAGCATACTAAAATAAACGCAGAATTCAGATCCTCATAATATTTCATAATATTATGCCTATATTGTGTCAAAGATATTGATGATATATTATTTCTTATCGTTTCACAATGCGACATAACATTTTGAGATCTCATCACTTCATTATTTTCAGGTACCTGAACCTCTCCTAAGGTTTCATGAAGTGTTATGCCGTAGGCTCTTCAAGAGCATGTTGCCCTTCTTATTATGGTTATTTGCTTCTTATCCTCTTCAAGGATTATTTTATTTGGAATCGATTGGACTATTGTGCTTCATGCGTACATAGACTGTCCTTTAGGGACACATAATAGGAACACTTGTAGCTTAATATGAGATGCTTTCAGCTTTTGACTTGAATTATCTTTTGAATGAGGATCTGGTGATAATTCCTAACATATTGCATATCTTCTTATAATCTCCCCCTTATGTTAGTAAAACTAACATACATCCTTTATCTTCTTTGAGGAATTCATCTGTATGCGTTATGGTAAATTCATTAATCGTACATTGCACATCAACATAATTAGATGGAATAGTTGGTTCCTGATCTTGAACCAATTGAGAGGGATGAAATAATCATAATTTATTAGTCTAATGCATACAAGTGCTATTGTATGCAATATATCATATTTCATACAAACACATGAAATTTTGTTCTCATTAGTAATGGCTTCGCTATTTATCAAATGTATTCCAATGCAAACCATCGCTATCAAAATGAATTGTCTTGATTACACAATCTGAGAGTTATACTCTTAACTCAATTTTATTGAGTAAACAACTTTATGAACGTCAAACTGCAGGTTAACGATGAATGTACACGTGATCATCTTATTGATGCATCTTTCTGAGATATCATATGATAAGTGAACGGGCTCTTATTCACATTTTATACTTTTCAGATTTTGAAGGATCAACTCCCAACATTAGTTGGTCCAACCAACTTGTCATGAGACAAACAACATAAACAATTTTTGAAGAATTTTTTATTTCTTTATCACGTGTCTAATACTCAATATACACATCTTCATGATGCCACAATTGTTCATATCAACTTATGAACTCATTTATAGTAGTAAACACAAGTTTACCATGACATGTATTTTTTTCTTTAGTAAATTTCAAATTTACTATTACATGAATAAATTTCAGATGTACTACTTTAGAAGCAGATTTCAAAATAACTCTTCTCAGTTATTCTGCCTCTTTCGGAAGTGAGTTGTAATACCATCACAATCAAATACACGTTTGCATTAATAAGCTTCTCATTCCTCGAGAATGAAATATAATCCTGCTTTAAGCTTATCAAATTATGATAGCTTAATTATAATCTCTTTCAAGATTTTGCTACTTCAGAAGCAAATTGAGGCATACATATAATGTAGAGAATTTTTTTCTAACATATCTTATAATCATATAAGCGTGTGAAAATATCATCACTTTTGATGATCATTATCATAGTGTCCCTCCACGCGTATATTCGTGCATTTAATCACTTGTCTTCTTTCAGACATTATGCAATGCAACCACATTCACTTCAGGAATGGAACATACACAATAGGACATGTTTCACGACTTTTCATGAAATACAAATTATTTTGCCTTATCCATCATAATATCATCAATATGGTGTATTGAGATACAAACTTAACGTCTTATCCATATAAAGGCATCTTAGGCATAAATTGATGAGACTTGAACTCAACATCTTATCTTCATAGTGCATCAGGATTCCAACTGATCTCTTATGCATTTAATGCACCCCACTTTCTAAGGATAATTTATTTCTCAGCCAAAATTTAAATACTATTGCAATATCATGTACGGTGAAATAAAATTTGGAATATATTTCAAGAGTACCTCTAGAAGCCTAATAACAATTTCAAAATAATAAAGATCATAAAATCTTAAAGTAAAAGTTCATTACAAAAATAATCAAATTGTTGTGCCTCATCCGAGTGCCCTCATAAATTAGGAATATGCATACCTCATGTGTGGACTCTTCTCCGTTGTGGGATACACAAAGATTTGTACCAATTTTACCGCAATATCATAAACTCATAAGTATTCCGACATGCATATATGTTAACTATTGGCATTCAGTTTAACTATTGACATTTGGTGTAAGCTATGTAATTATATATCTCTTATTCATCCAATCATAAACTTAAATTTGACTTAAATCTGGGAAATAGAAACAGGCATGGCTATTCTATTTGGAATCTGTTAGAGCATCAACAAGACATTAGAGGAGGAATCATTTAATAATAGATATCACCTTGTAATGAAAAAAATGAATTATCTATACTGCAGATTCATACGTAGTAACTATAAACATGTATACTAGTTCGACATAGGATAATTTTGTAGACGTATATAACTTATGGTTAGAGACACGTGCTGATAACATGTTATGAAATATAAAACAAAGAAAAGTGTGAGAGAAAAGAGGAGACTTCTTTATTTCTCAAGAGGATTTCTTGAGGGATCAATTACAATAAAGGAAAAACTTTATTTACACAAGAAAAATAACCTTGGGTTTGTAACTTTTCCATAAATAGGCATACACAACATATGGTAAAGTAGGTATTCACTATATATGGTAAGGGTCAAACCCATCGGCAGCCCCCTAAACTTGGCACGATCTTTCACTTTGGCACCTCAACTGGACGTTGTTCACTTTTGACACCTCACGTAGCCATAAACTGTGTCAGTTTGGCACCTTTCGACATCAACACGGGTGCGTGGATCTCACTCGCCGCCAACATGGATAAAATGTTCAATTAATTTGTGCCAACTCATTTAAATTGCCACATCACTATATGCACCTAATTATTATTTTTTTTTTTGAAAAAAAAGACTAAAATGCATGGAAAGGACCAATAATAAAAAGACATTTGTCATTTTTATAAAATAATTTTTATATAATTAATTTAAATAAAAAAATTAATAACCCCACCCCCCACCTTATATTATTTTCCTAACCACCCCACCCCATATCATCTTCCTCAACCCACCCCACCCCACCCTCAACGTTTTCTTTTTTCTTTTTCTATTCATACATTTTTCTTTCATTTTCTTCCATACCCACTATCAAATTTCCATTACCACCATAACATTACAATCACTAAACTCCACACAACCCTAACCTCCATTAATGGAGGTTGAATCCTTCATTAATGGAGGTTGAGTCTTTCAATCCATTGTTTTGTTCATCCTTTATAGAAGTTTCTGGAAGCTTGAATTTTTTGAGTGATTTGAAAAATATAAATGATTTCCTTATCTTCTTGAAGAAAGAAAGAAACACGCAATGACATTTTTGAATTCTTTTTAATTTATTTATTTATTTTTTTTGGTTTGTCTGTTTTGTTTATGTAAAAATCGTAAAAAAGAGTGTGAAGGAGAGAGAATAAAAGAGAAAGTGTGGAGTGGGGGGCTGCCAAATAAAGAAGAGGACTTGAGGTGGGGGTTGTCGGGGAGATGTGTGGTGGTGGACAAGATGACTTTGGTGTTTGGGGGGTGGGGTGGGGGTGGGGGTGGGCGTAGGGGTGGGGTGGTGGGCTGCCAAATAAAATTAAAAAAATTTATAATTATTTTGAAAAATGCCACATGTCATCAATTAATTGGTTCTTTTAAATTTAGTTGTGTATATATATTAATGAGTTGGATAATTATGTCATTAATTGCTTTGTATATATATTGTTGCTGATTTGACTAAACAATTTCAATAATTTTTAAGAAATTAAAGATAAAAAATTACAAAAAGACCCCTCAAAAATTATGAAAATACCCCTGAAACGCGCTCAAAAGCGAGTGTAATACACTCTATTTGCTGAATCAGCAAAAGGTGTCAAAGTGACACAGTTTATAGCTACTTCAGATTTCAAAAGTGAACAACATCCAGTTGAGGTGGCAAAGTGAAAGATCGTGTCAAGTTTAGGGGGTTGCCGATGGGTTTGACCTATGGTAATGTAGACATTCACTATATATGATACATTTAGAGAAAATGGTCAAATATCCCCCCACCCCCCCAACCTTTACCCCAAATTCCAACTACACACTTAATATTATTTTTTGCGGACTACTGACTAACAAAAAAATTAATATTAACATTCAATAATCTATCCCTTCCCTATTCTTGCTTCTTTTTCATTCCTTTTTTTATTATGGACGTAATAGGAGCTACGTCCTTCAATAATCCATCAAAAACTGAAATCACACATATTGAACCCATTCCTTCAATAATCAATTTCATCCCTTCCCAAATACTGAACCCATTTCCGTTGTCAAAAAAAAAAAAAATGAAATCACAAAAATGGGTATCTCCAATTCCATCAAAAACAACTCAATTAACATTTACTTCAACACAAACAAGAAATGGTCTTCTTCCATTCTATGTAGTTGTTGTTGTCAAAAAAAAGAAAAAAAATTGAAATCACAAAATGGGTATCTCCAATTCCATAAAAAACAACTCAATTAACATTCTTCCATTTATTCATATTCATGAATTCCAAGTCCTAAATACTGAACCCATTTCCATTTTCAAAAAACAAAAATGGGTATCTCCAATTCCATCAAAAACAACTCAATTAACATTTACTTCAACACAAACACGAAATGTTCTTCTTCCATTCTATGGAGTTGTTGTCGTCAAATAAAAAAAAACTAAAATCACAAAATAGGTATCTCCAATTCCATAAAAAACAACTCAATTAACAGTTATTTCAACATAAACACGAAATGGTTTTCTTCTATTCTATCGAGTTGTTGTCGTCAAAAGAAAAAAAAATCGAAATCAGCAGCGGCCATGATAGGGATTAGCGGCTGAAAAAGTGAGATTTTTTTTATAGTTTGTAATTGAGAGAGAAGAGAAAAGAAAAAAATGAAAATGGAAAAGATGAGAGAATAAAAGAGAAAAGGAAAATATATAAGGGAGAATAATTAATTTTTTAGATTAAAAAAATGACGTGGCATTACTGTTCAGCGCATGCATCACATCGCATTAGAAATGACTGGTTGTCCTATTTCGGAGGTGTATATATTTCCCTTTAAAATAGTCCGGGGGTAATAAATTCGGTAAAAATAAGTTCAGAGTGGTAATAGGACCCTTTAAAAGGTTGAGTGTATAGTTGAGATTTGGGGTAAAGATTGGAGGTATTTGACCATTTTCTCGATACATTTATAACAAAAGATGTGATATTTAATAGGAATAAATTGAAAAAAAAAACTACTATAAAATAGCTTAGATTATAAGTAGGAGAAGTAATTTAAAATAAATAAATATAGAAAATAGGTCAAATGATTTGAAAAAGAGGAGAATAATTTAAAGCTAAATTTATAAGGTTTATAAACTTTGGTTATGCCTCAAATGGGATCCTTAAAATCGGCTATCTTTGCACTCTCCCTCTCAATTTCTTGAGCTCATTTGAACAACTACTGAAATAGAGTAATTTTTTTTTCGAAAACTATAACTTTAGTTATTTATGAAATTTCTCTCTTTTTTTTTTTCCACCATTAACAGATGTATCAATTGGCTGAGCAGTTAGCTTATTTCTTTCCTCTTTTTTCAAATTCAAAGTAACAACAACCGAAATACATTATGCATTTTTGCAAATTTCTATTTCCAATACCTTTGCAAAACTCTACTAAAACTTTCACTTCATCTCTTTCCCTCTTCTCCACCTTCCTTTCACCCTCTGTACATCAACCCAACGAGTTCTATTTAACTCATCAACAACTACCACAACAAACCTCTCAAGTATATGAATTTGACAGCGTTCAGTACCGGAGCTTTATCGACAGAGCATACTGGACTAAACGAATTCACAAGCTTTGTGCTATTGACGCCAATGTAGACGAAGCTCTTCGACTCCTCGACGAGCTTCGACTGCAGGGTTATCACCCTGACTCTCTCAATCTCAGCAGCATTGTTCACGCTCTCTGTGATGCACGTCGATTTTCCGAAGCCCACCAGCGGTTCCTTCTCGCTGTTTCTTCTCATTCAACTGTCCCTGATGAGCGAACCTGCAATGTACTTATTGCCCGGTTGCTTCGCGGAGGTACCCCGGAGGAAACTCTGCGTGTGATTTCAGCTTTGTTCTGCCAGAAGCCCCAGTTTGTGCCGTCTTTAATGAATTACAATCGTTTGATTCATCAGTTTTGTGGTTTTGGAAGAACTAGAGATGCACATCAGCTGTTTGTTGATATGCGAAAGAGAGGGCATGCTCCTAATGTTGTTTCGTATACTACTTTGATCGATGGGTATTGCGGGGTTGGCGTGGTTCGGGAAGCTGAGAAGCTGTTTGATGAAATGTCTGAGTGCGGAGTGATAGCTAATGCGCTAACTTATAGTGCTTTGATTCGGGGGGTTCTTCGAAAGAGGGATATTGAACATGGGAAACAACTGATTGGGAAGCTTTGGAGCGTGATGCTCGCTGAGGAGGATGAGCTTGTTAACAATGCTGCGTTCTGCAATGTGATCAATTGCTTGTGTAGGGAAGGGTTGTTCCATGAAGTGTTTAATATTGCTGAAGATATGCCTCAGGGTAAAAGTGTGGCTGGTGGTTTTGTATATGCGCAAATGATAGATTCTCTTTGTCAATTTGGGAGGTATAATGGGTCTGCTAGGATAGTTTATATGATGAGAAAACGAGGGTTCAATCCAAGCTTAGTGGCCTATAATGCAATTGTACATGGTCTCGTCAAAGAAGGCGATTGTTTCAGGGCATATCAGTTGTTGGAGGAAGGGATTCAATTTGGCTACTTGCCGTCAGAATTTACGTACAAGTTATTGGTAGAGAGTTTGTGTCATGTAAATGATCTTGTTAAGGCCAAGGAAGTTGTCAATGTGATGTTAAATAAGAACGGCGTTGACAGAAGAAGGATTTATAATATATATCTCAGAGCTCTTTGTGCTGTTGACAACCCAACTGAGCTTTTAAATGTCCTTGTCACCATGCTTCAAACTCAATGTCAGCCAGATGTGATCACTCTGAATACTGTTATTAATGGCTTCTGCAAAATGGGGAGAATTGAGGAGGCTCAAAAAGTTTTCAAAGATATGATGATGGGGAAGTTTTGTGCCCCTGATGGTGTGACGTTCACAACTGTTATTAGTGGGTTTTTAAAACTCGGGAAGGTTGAAGAAGCTCTTGAGTTATTGCATAGAGTTATGCCTGAAAGCGGTTTAAATCCCAACATCGTAACATATAATGCAGTTATCCAGGGGTTATCCAAGTTACATCGGATAGATGAAGCTATGGAGGTCTTCCGCAGCATGGTAAGTTGTGGCATTGGTGTTGATTGCATGACGTATACTATTATTATTGATGGATTGTTTGAATCTGACAAAGTTGATGAAGCGAAAAGGTTCTGGAACGATGTTGTTTGGCCCTCAGGAGTTCATGACAGTTACTTGTATGCAGCCATTCTCAAGGGGCTTTGTCGCTCTGGCAAATTGCACGACGCTTGTGATTTCTTATATGAATTAGTAGATTGTGGGGTTACTCTTTGTGTCGTCAATTACAACATTGTCATTAATGGTGCCTGCACGTTGGGCTGGAAGAGAGAAGCTTATCAGATTCTTGGTGAAATGAGAAAGAATGGACTAGAACCTGATTCTGTAACTTGGAGAATTCTGGATAAATTACATGGTAATGTGGAAAAACAGTTCTGCGAGGATTTGACGTGTAATCAACAGTTCTCTCATTTGTCATAGAATGAACCCTTTTAAACTGCCGTCTCTGGAGTTCTTATCTTTTCATGATAATAGGATGTCTTTGATAGTAAAAGCAGTATTGGGTCTGGTGAAATGAGATATTGCTTCTGCTAAATATCTAACCCTGTAAATATGGAAGGAGGGAGCATTGGATGCCGACCAGTTATACAAAATCCAAATTGATTAACAGGAGATTCATAATTTACAAGGAGCGAGGTAAAATAACAACATCAACAACAACATAACTATGAACAAGTCAGAGAGGTATTGGGAAGGTGGTTTTGTTACTGCCTTGCTGAATGCATCACCCTTCAATATCTTATATATGGATATTCAATTGTATAGAGAGCTATCATTCTTCCCACGTTGGATCTGTAGATTTTTCATGACAATACATTTGACTTTATACGGACGAAGATAGTATGCTCCAAGTAGATATACCATGAAACTTCTCTTACATTCCTTAGATAAAATAGAGAGGTTTGCACCGAGACTACGATTGCTCATCCTTTTCATTAGAGCTTGCACCTGAGACTTTGTTCCCTCGCTTACTTTCTGATTTTGTTTTCATTTTTATTCTGTCAAATGGTTAAGTTATTCATGTATTCATATATTTTCTGTTGTACCATATGTAAAATCCAGATGTTATGTTCTTTGGAAAGATTTCATGTATGCTGCATATAAACGTGGTTCATGAAGCCATCTTCAAGACATACTTTCTGAATGGCTACTTCCCTAGAGATGATACATAGACGATAATGTATCAACTGAACGGTTTGGTTCTTTGAGTTTGTCGAAAGTGACCATTTTGGGTCTCCATCAAATATTTATCAAAGTCTTGATTGTTTAATTTAAAATTGAAACTGTGAAGTTATATTTCTATTTCTTTTTTCTATTTTCTATTTCTTTTCTATTATATAGAAACTTGGGTTTCTACATGGTTGCTTATATGTCAAAATTTTTTTATACTAAGGGATATTTTGGTCATTTAACAACTATATAATACAAGGAAATTGGTATAGCCCATTACATACGTGGCTTCATCTTGTAACCAGTTAAGACGTGTCATTATATAGATATAGATCTCTAGAGAGAAAAGTATCTCGAAGGATCTCTCTCCCTCTTTTCCTCTATCTTCTCTCTGTCAAAATCAAACAAAAGAAGCAAGAAAAAGTTTTGTTTTCGCTTTATTCTGGGTTTATTGTTGTTGAATCAGGTAAAATTTTCTGATTTTTAATGGAAGGAAAAAAGAGCTAATTTGATCCGTTAATTAAATTGCTTGCTTGGGGTTTTGTTTGGGATTTTTCTGATTCTAACAGAAGAACAAGACCCATATATTTGAAATGTCAAATTGGATTCTGGTCGGCTACTTTCAAGGTATCCTTCTCTGCCTTTTCATTGTCTGTATATACAAAATTTTGTTCTCCCTTGTGTAATATTTTTGGGTGAGATCTGGATCACTTTCTTTAAACAGAGTTTTATTTCCGAAAATCTTATCCCAGATTCAAGTTTTCTTCACTGTTAAGCAAATCTCAACAACGGAGATTTTTGCTTTGTTAAAGCTTCGCATCTATACAATTTATTTTACTTTATATTTTCATTTATGAATTTGAGAATTTTACCTAAGATTTAGGCTTTACGTCGGGGTTCTAAGGGTGAATTCTGTTTCTTATTTTGCAGAAGTGAGCAAACAATCAAAAGATTTCCTAAAAGTAGGGGCTTTGTGGCGTTCAAGCGGAAGAGTATGGGAAGGAGAACATATAAGAAACTATTGTGATATGCGAATAGCTTCCATCGAAAGGTAAGCAATAAAATTTTACTTTCTGAGAAAATTATAACCTCTTACACGTGTTTGATGACTTTTTGTGGTCGTGTGTTTCATTTATGGGATTATCAAAAGTTGTTGATAGTCTCACATACTGATTCTCTGATAGTTATGACATGGGCTAATGAAAAAGTTGCACAAACTTTAGTATTCTTCCAAAGTTTGTGATGATTCACAAATAACCATTTTCGACCCCTATAATTGAAATAATTACTAGCATAGAATTTCCAATTCTATGGGTGAAAACACAACATTGTCATGCTGTCTCATCCCATGACTGCAACTACTTTTAAAAATATATGACCAAGAAGTGATCAGTAAATACTATTTTTACGTCCTAACTGTATTGATTGAGGACCAAATTTGAACATGAAACATGGGGAAAAAAATAATTGGGCTCTTAGGATTTAAATCTGGGTTCAATTTGGTTATATCACTCAACTCTCCGTGGCAGAATATGGGCAAAAATGTAAGGATACACAATGACATTGGCCCCAAAAGATAATGGATGAATGAGTTACAAAAGAAAACATACATTAGAAGTGCAAATTGCGACGAACCAAAAGATATTCAAACAGAAGATATTGTGCTTATATTATTTCGCCAAGCATTATACAAATTAAATCGATACAAAAAGTAAAACTCCCGAACTTTAAAAGAACCAATTTATATTAGTTACACTCAAAAGCATAAATCGGATAAACCGCTAATAAATATATGCGAAGGGCATGAAAATGTCCCCATTGCAGCTTCATGCAAGATCTGCAAATTGCGATTTTCCCAGGTTCACTATATGCTTCCATAAAAATTGCTCCTATCGTTTATTCAGCAGTAACACATCCTTTGAAAACAGATTATATAGTTCCCTGTTTGATATTATCTTAGTTAATATGAATGGCTAATAATCTTGGACTTCTATTGAACGTAGGGTGTTATCTCTTCTGGAGTAGTCACTCTCTTCGGGCTTGGTGCATTTAGAAAGGAGGACCAGTGTATGTTTCAATATTCCAGCCTGTGCAAATAATATTAGTTGCTGTCATGGCTTTTGTAATTCTTGGTGGTCAGTTGTACTCTGGAGGGTAAGTCGAGAAATCTGGAAAAATTTCTACACTTGCACTAAACTTTTACCTACTATACTTGAAATTGACCCGCTTGTTTACAATATGTAGTTCTAAATCTCATGCTTTGCAAACTTTAGAAAATGGAAATGAAATTGGAGTCTCCTTACTTCTTTAATTGCAGGCTATTTGGAGGATATTTTATTGTGGTTGGACTAACACGTTGATAAGCATTAAATAGTTCTGTATTTTCTATTCATAGTTGTTATTTTGAGGATCCATCCCCTCCACCTCATTCCTTTTTTATCCATTTTAAGTTCCACGTTTGTCTTATTTTGTAGTGAGTCTATTCTACAAGTTCTCTTTCTTGATTAAACTTTATTTCTAATCATAATTGGATAGTATTGTTCTTTCATCTAAATTAGCTGGGATAAGGAATCTTAACTGGTCCTTATCGAAGGAGCTCTCCAACTGGCTCTACCTACCTCTTTCTCGGAGCACTATCTGATGATAAAATTATATGTTATGATTAAGATATTTGCAATGCATGCCCAGATAGATAACTCTTTTTAAGTGTTTGCAGAACCTACATTATAGAGACGACAATGTGAAGATCTATGAAAACGAGTTTATAGGGTGGTTAAGACGTGAGGAATTAGATGATGCAATGTGGGAATATGTAAATTTATATCCTGAAAGAGTAATGGAAAGAGTCCCATGTTGTTGGTGAGCGATAGCCGAAATTTGCTAGAGGAATTTGAGGAAGTTGCTGCTCGTGCAGGAAGTGGAAGCTAGAATTATTGTATTTGACACAGAGCTGAAGTTGTCTAGATACTGTGGTTTTGATATTCCTCTTCTTAGGTGTCATGTCCTTCATGCCTAAAGGTCGTAAGGGATTGAAAAAGAGAGGTAAAATTTACAAGTGTAAGAGAAGAACTTCATATTCCTATTTCTGGGACACGAATGAGCAGGATAGACATCTACGCGACGCTGAAACAGCATAGGAAACTCTGTTCTTGGTACAAATGTCAAAAGTTCGTTGCACATCGAACATGATCATTGGCGACAAGTATATCCTTGCAGGTATAAGCATGAGAGGTGGAGAATATCTCACTAGCCTAAGAAGTGATTTAATATTGAAATAAAAAAGGACCTTAACTAGGTTGGTGTTGAGACATAACTGATTCATTGATGACATTTGTTTTTTATGGAAGCCTTTCCTTTGCATGGTTGCGGTTCTAATTTCCTAGGGATATTGTTGTTTTTGTTTATTTACTACGAAATATTTGGAAAATAAATTAGAGCAAACTGGGGGCTTAGTTAGAAATGGAGAATTTTGAATTACATTTGTCCGGTTAAAGAAAGTTATTCTTTTCTACTCCTTTTGTTCACTTGGCTACTTAGATTTAAATTTATGTGCGATGTTTTGTTTCGTGTAATATAGAATTATCTTAAGTTTTTGTCTTTATCTAGGACTGCGTAGAGACATGAAGGGAGCAAATCATGATGAAAACTTGGCTAAGTTGAAGCAAAGTCGGTGAACTGTGGTTGTAATCCAAAGTGTAAATAAAAAATGGCTTATGCGCTGGCTTCTCTGTTGCCAAAACTGGGTTCTTTGGGTACTTCGGATCATACTTCTGTTGTATCCATCAACCTTTTTGTGGCACTCCTTTGCGCTTGCATCGTCATTGGTCATCTCTTGGAGGAGAACCGCTGGATAAATGAGTCCATTACTGCTCTCATAATTGTGAGTGTCACTTCTTTTATTATTCTACATAGGGTTAAGGCATGTAATGTAGGTGTAAAAATATCAAAATTGAATACAAGTATCCATGTTGCCTTGTGTTTTTAATTTGAATGGAATTCAAATTACCAGTTTGCTATTTATTTATCTTACATTCTTTGCATTTATTTTCATGTTTTATAATCACAGGGTTTGGTTGTAGTACTAGTAGTCTTGCTTGTAAGCGGGGGAATGAGCTTACACCTTCTGGTGTTCAGTGAAGAGCTCTTTTTCATATATCTACTTCCTCCAATCATATTTAATGCAGGGTAAATATATCATTATATCTTCTGTTGTTGCTTTTTTTGCGTGCTTCATTGCATGTTTAGATGGTTTGTCAAAAGCTTTCTTCTTTGTATATTTAAGTTTGCCTTCCAGATGATATCTACTGACAAGGAGTCGTCCAAAACAATTTATGATGTCTCTCTGTTATGGAGTATGATCTGTTTAGTTATGCTATCCAAATAGATACCCGTCTATAAGCAATAGGGAAGGCTGCCATTTAGGCCAGCTAAGTTATCATCAGTATGGAGCAGTAGAGATTGGCAATTGTAACCTAATAATATGGAGCAAGATTATTATCAATAATTAAACTGGAAGCATTACTTGGATGATGAGGAAGTTGAACACTGATTCATTGGGTGAAGATGGTGTAATAGTAGAATCAAGGATATTTATGCTGTTTGGAACATCCCCGCATCAGTTCCTGAAAATTATTTAGGAGCTTATTGATTTTCTGGCTAAAAAACATTTCGTTTAATCGAGTTACTATGTTTCGTTGATTGGTCATTGTCATTGGATCAAATTCACATGAAGCTGTTAGTCTATAATTGGCTAAATAGGACTATGACTAACAACAACATAATGTTTAGTACAAGTTCAGAAATAGAATTTTTTGGCCTAATGTTTTCTTTTTCCTTTTTCTAGAAAAAAAAAAATGGTAGTAAAGTTTCCTTTTTTGTTTTGAAATAATTGCAATTCTTTGTATAATTTTCTGCTGGTGTAAGTTTCATGAGTACATAAGTTTCATTTCAACTTGTATTGTTTCACAAAGTAATTATAAATGTTTTTAAACTCATACAGAGTCAGATCTTTATATAACCGTTGTATCTATAATAACATTCCACTATAACAATGAGTCATTACTATGACACCTATCATTTAGTTGCTCCATTTGCATCTACGTGTATACTTTTGCACATAGCTCCCTCTTTCTTGCTACTTTGATTTGGAGATGTGTTTATTCAATTTTTACGGTCATTATTGCTGAAAATGATGAGATCTCTTTAAAACTGAAAACGTAAACAGAGCAATATGAGTAAAAATAACAGTGCAGCATGTTCTAAAAATTCAACCAGAAATAGAAATCATTGAAGGTGGAGGGAAATGAGCAAATGCAAATTTCTCACGATTCAAGTTTAAAAGAAATTATCAAGCATTCCGTCAACTTTCTGAGCAAATTATTTGTTGCTTACACTGAGCTCCTTTTCTAAAGAGCAAAGCAGACAAAGATGCAGATGTTAAGAGAAAAGGAGAATTTTAATGACCTGAAGGTGAAATCAACAAGTAAATTGTACAGGCTCACGCGACATATAAGATCTCAAGAGGGAACTCAAAGAAAGCAGGGTTGAAAGGAAGCACAAAGAAGAGGGTCTTACAACAATGGAGGCCACACCTCAGCTAATTAGGACCACAATGCATCACACTTTTATCATTATGTAAATAAAATACATGTAGTTATTGTGTAAAACTTTGCTTCTTATCAAATTTTTGTTTTACTTAATTTTTAATTACTCAAAATGTCGTGCTTTTGGGCCTATGTTGACACGGGTCTTGCACCTCTAGTCTATATAATAGAAGCACCGGTTTCAATCAGTGCTTCATTGATTACTATGCCATCCTTAATTATTTCGTAATTTACTATATTACTTTAATTAATTATTATAATTCATTTATACATTAGAATTAATAATACTTTTTATTATATTACTCCTAACTAATTATTATAAGTCATTTATATATTAGAATTAATAATATTTAATTAAAAATAGATATTTATAACGTTAGTTTCAGCTGCTTTAACTGTAATCTTACTATATTATTCCTAATTAATTATCATAAGTCATTTATGTATTAAAAAATTAATAATATTTAATTAAAAAAATAAATGACATGTCTGTCTATATTACCCCTAATTGCTTCGTGGTTTATTATATTATTCCTAATTAATTATTATAAATTATTTATATATTGAAATTAATTAATTATTAAGTCATTTATATATTAGAATTAATAATATTTAATTAAAATAGATATTTATGACGTTTGTTTCAGCTGTTTTAATCATAATTTTACTATATCATCCCTAATTAATTATTATAAGTCATTTATGTATTAAAAAAAAATTTAATTAAAAAAATGGATGGCATGTCTGCCTATATTACCCTTAATTGTTCCGTGATTTATTATATTATCCCTAATTAATTATAATAAGTCATTTATATATTAGAATTAATCATATTTTTTTATTATATTACCCCTAATTAATTATTATAAGTCATTTATATATTAAAATTAATAATATTTAATTTAAAAAATAGATATTTATGACGTTTGTTTCAGCTACTTTAACCACAATTTTACTATATCATCCCTAATTAATTATTATAAGTCATTTATATATTAGAATTAATAATATTTAATTTAAAAAAATAGATGACATATCTGCTGCAGCTGCTTCAACCATAATTTTGCTAAATATCACTTATAATTAATTATTATGAGTCATCTAAGTGTTAAAAATTTAATCATATTTAAAAAAAAAAATAGACATAAAATGATAAATTAACTCTTGATGTATTAAATTAAGTTGACCTCCTTCAACCATGATTTTACTGTATCACCCCTAATTAATTATTATAAGTCATTTATGTATTAAAAAATTCATAATATTTAGTTAAAACAGTGGTTTCGACATGGCTGTTTCAAGAGCTACGCCGTGATTTTACTATATCACCCCTAATTAATTATTATAAGTCATTTATTTATTAGAAAATTAATAGTATTTAATTAAAACAAGAAAAATGTGAGTTTATGACATGTTTGTTGCATCTGCTTCAACCATAATCATCTTTGAAAAATGATTCAAGACTTTGTTGTTAATTGAAGTATCTTTTGTTCGAGTTTTTAAATGAAATAATCCTATGAATATTAGTTCTACATCTTTTTTATATTTTGTAACAAGTCTCAATCTTATCATTGAACAATGAAAATAACCCGACTACACGACACATCACACTTTCTTATCATGTGAAATAAAACTATCTTATAAAACTTCACTTTTTAGCGAGTTATCAAATAATTATTATTTTAAAAGTTATCATTTTAAATCAATATACATTTATTTTTATATTTCATCAATATCAAATATTAGTGCTAAAAGATGTCTATAGTATTGAGTTCGTGTTGACACGGGCCATGTATCTCTAATTTTAACTAGAAACACCAGAAATTTCTGTAATCCAGATATAACAACATAAAGAACTACTCGGACACAAAAAAATAGATCACAAATAGGCGTAATTGCACTTCAAATAGTTGCCCCATATATATGCTTGAAATAGACCGAAAAATAACGTAAAATATAGAATCTGTTCTTCCAAATGTGAGTCCTCACTATACTATTTTTATTTTTACAATTTGGATTAAAAATTTAACAATTAGTGTTTGGTAAATACGCTAAAAGACCAAAAGTGCTCATTTGACAAACTGAAAAGGCCAAAACTGCTCAAATGATATGTAAAAGGACTATTATGAACCTACAACCAAATATGAAGTACCATTTTTGTCAATTTTTTCGCCGCCTTTCTTTCTTTCTCTTTGGTCTCTGCTCATTCCTAGCTTACTCTATAGAAGCAAAGCAAGTTGCTAAGCGAAGCAGTGAGAGAGAGAACCCGACCCGAGTATGACGACCCGAATAGCTCCGGGTGTGGGAGCAAATCTTCTGGGCCAACATTCGGCGGAGCGCAACCAAGATGCCACCGCCTATGTCGGTAATCTCGACCCTCAGGTACCCTCCTTCCTTCCAGTCCTAGGGTTTTGCCATCCTCCTACACTCTTTTCCATTTTCCTTTCATATATTTGCTGGTTATCTTTCGTTTTATGCTGATAGATAGGTAATTTCTTGTTCCAATATTATAAATATGTGTGTAATTAGCTTCCTTTTATAAATCAAACATTTATGTAATAGTTAATCCCAAATTAATGGTATCAATGTAAGAGAAAATAGTGAGAGTAACTGGATAGACTTTATGTGGCATTTATAACATTGAAATTTGTTCCCCGCTTAATCGTAGTATGAGAGTTTATGTGGCTTTTTCTGCTGAATATTTGTGAACTTGTTGTTCTAATTTCGGGTTACTAAATGTGTTCTTTTTTTTTGTTGGTCGATTTTAGATTACTGAAGAGTTGTTATGGGAGCTGTTTGTTCAAGCAGGTCCCGTAGGTATGTCTAAATTTATAAATGAATAGCTTCCCTCTTTAAAAGGGAATAAATCCGTGGAGATTCTTGATGAAGTCTTCATCAGCATCCTCTTAGTCTTTTTTTAATTTTTGGGAAATTTAGATTCTTTTAAATCTCACTTGTTTACTATAAAATCAATGTGTATTGCAGTCAATGTTTATGTCCCCAAGGACAGAGTTACTAATGCTCATCAAGGATATGGTTTTGTTGAATTCCGAAGCGAAGAAGATGCTGACTATGTAAGTGTTTGGTTGTTTTTTGTCATGCTATTTTTACTTGCTGAAGTCGTTTATTGTTAGAGTATAAATTTATTTCCATGGATTTGGTTTTGGGTATTCGTTGTTTTCTTTCTCTAAAGCACTACCAATGCAGGCAATAAAGGTACTGAATATGATAAAACTTTATGGGAAACCAATACGTGTGAATAAGGTAATGCTATGCCATTGATGCATCTCCCCTTGCTACAATGAATTCTTCCACATAATTTACATTTTATTTAATCTGATAATTTATCCTGATACAGGCATCACAAGATAAAAAGAGTGTTGATGTTGGTGCCAACTTGTTTGTTGGGAACCTTGATCCTGTAAGCAATATATATCCTTGATAGTATTATCTCACTAACTCTTGCATTATTCTCATTTCAAATGCATTTGGATGTGGACGTTGGATAGCACCTTTTATTTACAATAAAATCATCTGCATATTATCACCTTGCTCATGCTAGCAATTTTGTTAAGATATAAAGCCATTTGTGTTTTATATTCAGGATGTAGACGAGAAGCTTCTTTATGACACTTTTAGTGCTTTTGGAGTAGTTGTCTCAAATCCAAAGGTAAAGTCATGTTTCTTCTACTTTCATATGATTCATGATTCTCAACTGATCCCAGAGTCTTCTTGATTTATTTTCTTGCCTATTTTGTATCCATGTTTCGGATTATGTTTTTAACTCCTAACAAGCTGCCAGTGAGTAGTGTATTTGTACATCCTCTAAGCAAACATCTAACCATTTCAAAGTTGATTCCTAAAGGTTCTCTTTTTTGCTTCTCTCCTTTTGGGGTGGCGATTGTGGGAGATTTTCCTCCTTGCTTAGCGTAAAGATATGGACCTAACTGCTAGTGCACTCTGAATTAGTTGAATATGGAACCTTTTTTGTTCATTTAGTAATTAATATACATCTTCCGAGTTGGTCGGCTGGGGAACATAGCACCTAGCGGATTATAAAGAAATGGTAGGTGGTTCACTTTTACACTGCCTTACCCTTATCATCCTTGCTCTGCATCATTTCGTACAACCCTTCATGACGTTGTTGTCCATATTAATATGATGAGCATGCATCTAATATTTGCCTTCCTTGTATGGTCTTGTATGGTCCGGAGAGGTTTACTTATCTTATAGTTTAGGGGCTTTAGCCATCTTTGGTCATTAAAAGAGATGATGAGCCATTACATAGAGCACCTTGCCTTTACGACCTTGTTAGTCTGTTTGAGAACACCTTAACAACTATTTATTGCTGTTACCCACTTGACCTATTATGATGAATTCTTTGATTTTGAATTTTCTTTGGATGAGTGCAATCAAAGATGGATTGGAACTTCTAAATACTTGACTGTTTTCTAGCATTGGTGAAATAATGGTCAATTTGAAGCCATCAAGATCAAGTCTTCTTCTCTCTCACAGCTTTTAAGTACCTCACCCTCCCTGACATGTTAGTTAACTGTTATCTCTAGCTAATTCCCAAGATTTATTTCCCGTTCTTTCGTGCTCCTCAAACTTCCTTGAATCTCTAATGATGCAACCCAAGGTATCAAAAATGGATAGAAAAAATGAGGGTGTGTGTTACCTTGGCTATAGTAGCTTTCTATCACCCATGAAGAGCCCTAAGTGTGATGAAAGATTCATTAAAAGAGCTTTAAAATTCATGACATGCTCAAATGGATTTATAAGGAAAGTGATGACGATCAAGGAGTTTATCAAGGATTTTGGAGCATTCTTTCAACCATCATGAGGTTGGAGGACTTAAAGAAAGCATAGAAGGAAGACCTCAAGGCCGCCAATATGCTCAGATGGCTATATGTATAGTTTGATCATTCTTGTAATTTGATTGATTTTGCAATACTAGTATAAATAGTCTCTTAAAATCTTTGTATTAGCCATTAGGTTTAGTTAGCTTTGAAGATGGAGAAATACTCTTCGTGTGAGTTTATGGGAGGATTTCGTCAAATCTCTTCAATGAACCTCCGTTGGATACTTTAAGTAAGGATTTCCATGTATAAGTTCATTTCTCTTTCCCCTTGATTGAAGCTAATGACTAATGCATTTTAATTGTTGGATCATCCCTTCTTTTGTCCTAAAATCTATTCCCCCTCATTTTTATTGCTTAATAAGATCCTTGTTACCTTATCGTGATTGTTTTATTGTGGTTCAATGGATTGCTGTTGCATCTAGAATATCACATCACTGCAGAAAAGTTCATCTCCTTCTGCAAGGCTGGCAACTCATTTTCTCCTCCCTCACCACTACAACTCTTTTATCTTTTTTGTGTGAATTCATTCAGCCAACCCCAACTAATTTAGGACTGAAGTGTAGTTGATTGGTCAATTGGTTGTGTCTCATTCCCCATAATGAAAGATCTAACCAGATATGCACTATTCCATCTTTACCGCCAGGCAAAGCAACTCTGTATTTGTTGGATTTTTTACAGGATTAAATGAATCTCTATGTATACTGGAAATTTGTGCAGGAGAGTGAATGCGTATTACATAGCCAGTGACTCATGTTAACATGTTAGACCAGCTTGAATGACAAACTATGCATATCTTGTTTTTTTTTACTGTAGCAATGCGTACATTACTTGGACCACGTTGCTTGCTTGCCATTTATAGGTGGTCTTTGTTATATTCTGATGTATTGTTTCTTCCAGATAATGAGAGACCCTGAGACAGGGAATTCACGGGGTTTTGGTTTCATTAGCTATGATTCATTTGATGCCTCAGATGCAGCAATTGAGGTAATTGTCCTTTTACCTCTTTGCTTACCATCCATAAATTGTACAGATACGTGATATGTTGCCGCTTACAAGTCCAAAAAAGTTCAAATCTAAGTATTATCTACTGTTTGACTTGGAGCATATACTTCTTTTAATGTCTGATTTTTAAATTAGGATACATTTCTGATCAGAATTGAGTGGATATGCTATTTACATGCTATGAATATTGTAATGTATAAACAATGGAGTATTTTCCGGTTGGTTTGTGCCATTATTTTATCTGGTTTAGTCATAATACAATCACATTATTTGGAGCTTTCATTTAATTTCTGAAAGATAGATCAAGCGGCTGTATATGAATGTGACCAGTTGACGGATTTCCTAGATTCCTTACTTTTTGAAGGATTGGCATCACCCTCCGGTTGCTGTGATAAGCTGATAGCATAAAATTTCACAAATAGATAGGAGTGTGCAGGACACATCTTCCAAGCATTGCATATCTCGTCTCGGACACATTTAAGTGGTCAATATATCGATTTAGAACTGTCTATTGCGGTGCCTAATTTGTAATATAATCTACTTGGCACTACTAAACCAACTTGCTGAAATCCTGTTAAATATAAAGACCCTGCTATTAGTAAAGATATGATTTACTTGAGTTTACATGTTTGGAGAACTCTCTGGATTTTTATGTACTGTTGCTTTTTAGATTTCAAACCCTCTGTCCTTGTCAGATGCTTTCTAGCTGATGAATCTGGACTGACTTCTAACTTGGCGTTTCTGCAGGCAATGAATGGGCAATATCTTTGCAACCGTCAAATTACGGTGTCCTATGCCTACAAGAAAGATACAAAGGGGGAACGTCATGGAACCCCGGCTGGTAAGAATTTGTGTTTAAGATAAATGAAGTTGAGAATGCTAGGAGATGGATACTTGTCTTTGATAAAGATTGTTGAAGTTTTACTTGTGCGATCACAATTTGGGTATGTCAGTTGAATTTTAAGTAGTGATTTGGAACCATAAGTTTGTAGTTTTGAGTACTTTGGAAATTCTTCAAAGTGGGTGACGAGGGAACGAGTGAGGTGGTTTATTAAAATGCACAAGTTGCTATTGCACATCTTCTCTGCGTTTTGAAATTTAGGAACTTCATTATCTTTTTTTTTAGTTATGCAGTCGTTACTTATCCAAACACTTTGGGACAATTCTGATTGTTTGTTGTCGTGGATTATGCAGAGCGGGTTTTAGCTTCTAGTAATCCAGGTACCCAGAGAAACAGGCCTCATACCATGTTTGCAAGTGGACCCCCAACACTTGCTGGCGTTCCACAAGTCAATGGTGCGGTTGGTGCTCCTGTTCCCCCACAGCCTTTTGCAAATGGTCCTATGCCTCCAGCTCCTGTTCCAGCAATCCGGCCGCCGCCACCTATGCAGCCAAATGTCTACCCACCAATGCAGATGCCTCCTCCACAAGCTTGGCAGGGACAGCCTATGCAACCTCCACAAGGTGCAGCTGGCATTCCGCAGCAGCAAATGCAATTCAGAGGAATGCCACCTCCGCCGCCCCCACAGGTAGCTCCACCCATGAATAGGCCCCCTCCACCACCAGCTGCAATGGGTGGTAATGTTTGGCGTCCGCCTCCACCACCGCAGCACTTCAATGGTGGTCACCATGCTATGCCCCATATGTCGATGCAGCCACCCCCTCCACCTCCTGCAACAGGTTGAAAATTTGAGACCTCAGAGTGTTATGTTCCCTTTGTGGAATAACATATTTTTAAAATAGTGCTTACGCTGTAAAAAAAGTGTCGGGACAGTGTGTCAAAACATTTAGTCGAGGATTGTTCGATTTGGAAGTATCTTTTGCTTTTTGACCTTTGGTTATCGGAGATGGATGGAAGATGATTGTTGATTTTAGTGAAAACCCATATGCCATCTCTGAGACATCTACATGTATTTATAACAAAATTAGATAGTTATCGCCTATCGGATTGCAAGTTGTCTGTTCCGTCTCGTCCGTACACTTTTTTTTGTCACGTCAGAGGTAATGCAAGTAATTCTATTTGATTAAATTTGCATTGATACTGCAAAGAATTCATAATGCTTTATGCACTAAGGGGTTGTTTGGTAGAGCGTATTGAAAAATATAATGCATGCATTAGTTAATGCGTACTACTAGTACCGTATAATTTTTAAAGAATTCATAATGCTTTATGCACTAAGGGGTTGTTTGGTAGAGCGTATTGAAAGATATAATGCATGCATTAGTTAATGCGTACTACTAGTACCTTGTTTGGTATAATTTTTTTGCCTATGTATAACTAATACACTCTATTATGTATTGAAATGTGTATTAATAATACACTCCATTTCCTATGTATTAGTAATACAATATCTTTTAACATATACATTAACTTATTAAATGATCTTAATATCCCTCAATTTTTCTTTCAAAATATTTTATCATTCCATTTTCCGTTATTTTAATTTGTAATAGTGGATCTTTTCAAAATATTTCATAATTTTTTTTCCCATCATTTTAATCTACAACAATGAATAGTTGATTTAAATAATTGTAACATATTTTTGTTTTGCGTCGAGGGTCTTTAAAAAGATTAAAAAAATGAGACTATTTCTTAATTTTACGTTTTATATTTTATTTTTGTTTCGACTATATTAATCCGTTGGCGTAATATTTCATGCGCAAAAACGAAGGTTTTGCAATTAATCCGAAACCTCTATATACTAGTTCAACAATACTAATTATGTTTGAGATGACAAAAAAATTTTGTTGCAAAAAAATGTATAAAATTAAAGAAGGGTATTTTTGTAAACAAACATTTCTTTTATAGATTGTAAGATGTGTTATTTCTTATACATCAAACCAAATAATGTATAAAAAATAATACATGCATAACTAATGCAAGCATAACTAATACCTGCATTATTAATGCAAACATTATTAATACACTATATTTTGCATTATTTTTATACACTTTATCAATCGACCCGTAGGGGTTATTTTCCTGTATGCTTTTTAATCTTTTCACTTTTGTGTTTAAAAGTTACCAACCAACTCTTAGAAGACAGTACATGGATATGGACGATTTAAGTACTGTGAATTACTTGGTTTAGTCAACACAGCCATAAGTTTAGGTAATTCAGTTAGCTTGGTAAAATTAGGCAGCTTAGCACATATATATGGTTATTAAAAAAAATCGCCTATAATTAGGTTTCGTTTGTTCTTAACAGTGATTTTTCCAATTCACCAAATTCGGGTCACTGTTTTTTTCTCCTTTTGGGTACAGTCGACTCTGTTTGATATTGTGAATATTCCATAGCAGGAATCCGAACCTTCCTTATCAGGAAAAAGAAAAAGATTATTCGTTAAGAAAGGATTGAATTTTTTCTGTGCACAATATTATAGAATCTTCCCCACGCACAATAATAATGTACACTAAAGTTGATACAAGCGTGTCTGGGTAATCAATTGAGCGTAAAATATATGTTATGTATCTATTGATTAAATAGAAATATCGAATGTGAGTAAATTTTACATGATCATATAATCATGTTTTTAGAATATAATCTTAGAAAACTATAATGGTCCCAATTTACAAACCTCAGTCATATCTGTAGGATTCAATTTCTCATCTAGTAATCTTTTGTTATTTTCCTCTATGTGTAAAAATAAGAAGAAAAAGAAAAAGAAAAGAACGCAAAATAATTCAGCAGTGATTTACTTTAAGTCCCTTTCAATTTTTGAGATTTGCCGCAATTGAACTACAAACACGATGGCTTAGGTGGACCAGTAAATTTTGAAAATGGAGTTTAGAATGATGGGGTGCTTCTATCTAGACAAATCAAGCGGCAACATTTGTACGGTTGACCTCTCTATAATAACATTTTATTATAACAATTAATATCAATAGAAAAATATCTGGATATAATAATATTTTTTGCTATCAATAGAAAAATATTAAGATAAACAATGTCTAGAGAGGGCTGTCTTATTCTCTCGTTGATCAAAATTGTTTGCATGAACTCTAGCAATCATACATTCCAAGTGTTGATGAATACTATTTAGAATGGCATTGTCAAGAGACAAGTGTTGAAGAATGATCGACTTGTCAAGTTCGAATGTCATACGGCATAGTGTGATGAGATAGGGTGTATTTGTTGTTGCTCTTTTTTTATTTATTTATGTTTAGTTAATCAAAATTCTTGAAATAGACTTTCTCTGTAAAAACAAGATATTTAAAAATAATGAAAACTATTGTCTAGTAAAAGTAGGAAAATCATTTTTATTAATTTTAAAATTCATGTTTTAATAGAGAGAATCTATTTCAAGTAAGCAATTTGATCCTTGTAATGCGCATTGTTACTTTTAAAAAACCAATATATGCATGGTTTATCATTCAAGTTGGTCCAACATGTTAACATGAGTACTGGCTATGTAACACACATTCACTCACTCTCCTGTACACATTTCCAGTATCCATAGAGATTCATTTAATCTCTTAAAAAGTCAACTAGTATTGAAACACCAGGAGTATTACACCAAAATATAAAGATATGGAATATATTTTACACTTTGTATCTAGAAAACATTATAGCCTGCTTTACTTATTTTTTTTCTCAGCTCAAAATTGATTAATTAGACAGAAATAGATACTTAATGATGAAAAAGCTATTTTAGGGAACTACTAGGAAATTTCCAAGAGCCAACAAGTGGAAGACGATGACATATAGGCGTGTGTAAGACGCGTTGGGCCTCTAATCCAAAACATCGACGAAAGCAACGTTGCCTTGGATGGATATGTTTGGTACGGAAGAAAAATATTTTTATGTACTAAAAATAAGCGATTTTTACGTATGTTACAAATTATTTATACATAATCTAAATCAATATGAAAAGTGAGAGGGGAGAGATAAGGAAAAATTCACTTATTTATTATTTCATCCATCCAATTTTATGTGTCGTTATTTGACCGGATAGAAAATTTAAGAAATAAGAAAAGACTTGGTAATATTTACCAAATTATCCTTTATAAAAAAATATGTTACTATTTTTTTTTTTAATTAAGTAGAACTAATAAGAGTAAAAAGTGAAATTATATCTTTAAATAATTATTAAATAAAAAAAGATAACGTTATTTTTGGAATATACTAAAAAGAAAATGATGATATATAAAATGGAAAAAAAAAATGATGATATATAAAGTGGAATGGAGGAAGTAATTTGTATTACCTCATATGGAAGTTAGAACACATTGACATATAAAATACTCTATTCATTTAAAAAGGAAGAATTTACTTTTCATTTTAATATCTTTCAAAAAGACTGATCCTTACTTTTTTTTTTTTATAATGCTTTTAATTCAACTTTTCATATAATATATTTAAAATTATAAGATTAAAAAATATCTAATTAAATTGAGTCATTCTTTTTGACACGTTGGGACTACATATCTACTGAGCTAAGTTTATGCAATAAATTAAAAGGGGCGTTTACATATAATACCATATATAAAACATTCAAAAAAGTTATTCCATCTATTTCATTTTATGTGTCATCATTTTCTTTTTTGTTCGTCCCAAAATAAATGTCACATTTTCTTATTTGGTAACTATTTAAAGACATAATTACACTTTTATCTTTATTGATTTCACTTATAGGGTCCACTTAATTATAAATAATAATAGTATATTATTTTAATGAAGGACAATTTGATAAAAATATTAAGTCTTTACTTATTTTTTAAATTTTGTGTCCAATTAAATAACGACATATAAAATGAGACGAAAGGAGTACTAGAATCGTATTCTTTGATCGTTTTTACAAACACCCAAAAAAGTTACCAGGCGGCCAAAATCTTTCTTCTCTTCCCTTATATACTCGTAAACTTTCCTTCCTATATATAGGACTCAACCAATCTCCATATTTTCGCAAAGAAAAAAAAACTGTTAACTCTTCCTCTTCTACTACTACCATTCCTTTTCAAGCAACAACAACAATGGCTACTACCAACAATGTCGTCGTCACCACCACCAACAATAATTCCGTTTCCAAACCTTCTCTTTACCTCCAGAACATGGACGAGGTCCAAAAAGTCTTCAAACGTTTCGACGCTAACGGCGACGGGAAGATCTCCGCCGACGAGCTCTCCAGCGTCATCAGTGCTCTCGGATCTGGAACGTCTCCCGAGGAAGTATCTCGTATGATGGATGAAATTGATTCCGACGGAGACGGTTTCATTAGTCTCCAGGAATTTTCTGAGTTTTGCCAAGCCGACGTGAACGGCGCTGGTGACGGCGGCGTTAAGGAGCTTCGTGAAGCGTTTGATTTGTACGACCAGGACAGCAACGGGTTGATCTCCGCCGTTGAGCTTCATCAGATCCTCACTCGTTTAGGTGAATCCTGCTCCCTTCAGGACTGTACTAAAATGATCAAGTCCGTTGATTCTGACGGCGATGGTAACGTTAACTTTGAAGAGTTTAAGAAGATGATGAGCAATAGCAAGTAGGCGGCGGCGGCTCTAGGTTTTTTTTATTAGCGGCTGATAAAAGGTGAGGTGCACGGGATTATAGTGTGTGCCCCCTCCGTAGGGTATAGTTTCTACCTCTTTAACTGATGATAGACGGAGAAACCGTTAGTATCAGCTTTAGTAAGATGAATTTGTTAGGTTCACTTGACGCCGTTAACAGTTAATGTGGATTCTGAAACTCAGTTGATCTGATGTTAATGCAATTTACAGCGTTTATTTCTTTAATGACATCTGTTTCTACGTTTCCCGTGAAGAGTAAAATAAGCTTTGCCATTTTTCTAATCTATGAAAATTACTTAGCTCATTAGTAACTTTTATACTACAGTTATCTTTGTGTAGTTTCAAAGGGAAATTGCATCTTCTGCTTAAAAAAAACACATGTGTGTTTTCACATGCTGCAGAATCCAAATTACTAAATTTCAGTGTGATAAAATTACTAGCATTGTTACTTGCAATGTAATGAATTAGGGTTCGTTTGGCAAGAAGGAAAATGGTTTTTTTTTTTTTTTTCTTATAGAAAATACCTTTTCATAACACAGTCTGTGCTATGAAATAACTTTACTGATTTTCAGGGGACTTGCATTCTTCGAAAAGCAATTTTGAAAATTTTTAATGAACCGTACCGAACACTATTAGATAATTCAACGTTGCGACCTGATGCGGAAATTACTCTTGATTAGTCTTTGGGTTGTCAACATCTTTACTCGTTTAGTTTATCTAAAAATTACAAAAAAGCACAACTTATGTTTCAATAATTACAAAAAATTTCAACTCCTCAAACTTATTACAAAAATTTCATTTTTTGTGTTTCTCTCTCCAAAAGCAAATATACATAAGGAGGAGGATATAGTTAGCTGTTTTTCCCCTTAAAATACGACTTCATTCAAGCACCAGTTACCATTTTGAATAAAATCGTACTAGGCTCCAACTTTTAGCATTCAATTTTATCTTAATCTTCCTTAATCATTCTGAATTTTATGTGTTGAGGTTAGTAATTTTTCTTCATCATTTACCTAATCGAATTTTTGAGATTTTTAGATGAACAAATTATTGCATGTTCTTATTAAGTATTTTTTTGGGTATCTTCTTTAACAAAATTTACAATATCGTCCATTTGAAATACGAAATTAACAACTTAGTACTTTGTTAATGGAGGGTTATTAATCGAATTTTGAGGATTTTTGAATTTTGGGGATTTTTGAATGAACAAATTGTTGCATCTTCTTATTAACTATTTTTTTGGGTTTCTTGTTTAACAAAATATTGTTGTTATATCATTATTGTTCATTTTTTTGTTTCGAAATCGGACATTTGAAGAACGAAAGTAACATCGTAGTACTTTGTTAATGGAGGATTATCCTTCTTTTAGCTTAGGATTAACTCAGTTAGATACAAATTCGGAAGTTGGGTTCGTTCCCGCACTTTTTGACTACGAGGAACCTAACTTTGATGAAAACAGATCTAAATATCGTAACGACCCCAACAAGATGAAAGAGATTAAAAAAGTTGCTGCTGAAAAGTCGAAAAAAGCAATTGGAGAATCGTCAAGAAAATTCAAAAAAGATGATACTGCACGTCCACGTCTTTCTAAGGTATACATAATTTTTTT
>NC_061113.1:264075921-264082938 GCF_002878395.1 Capsicum annuum
GGGATATCATCGGAGAAATGAAAGCTATATATGGTGTGGATATAAATTATATGAAGGCATGACGTGCAAAGGAGCGTGCCATGTCGTTGCTTAGAGGTGGACCTGCAGATGGTTATAGACAGAGGCCGAGATACATTTATATGTTAAAAAATGTATATCCTAATTCACATGTTGCAATGCACAAATCATGGGATAATCGGTTCATGTATCTGTTTATAGCGTTGCATCCCATGATTAGGGGGTTCGAGTATTGCAGACCCGTTGTTGTTGTTGACGGAGCACATTTAAGTGGACCATATCAAGGAACTTTTGTCTCAGCAAGTACCCTTGATGGTGCAGGTATGTGAAAAATCATCATACTCTGTTCTTTTTTTTAAACATACATTGTATTTCATATTAAAAAGTTGTTTTTGTTAAAGAAAAAAATTACTGAACATTTTTCTTTGATTTTTTTTTAAAACACACCAAATTGTATTTATTATCATATCACCAGTTATGTATATTTTAAAGAAATATCACCAGCTATGTATATGTTAACATACACATCTATGTATTTGTTAATATATTTAAAGATGTTGTCCAGTTGTTTTAAAAAAAAATTGTTGTTCTTGTACTAATATAGTGTTTTCGTAACTTAGAATGCATATTACCGCTTGCGTATGGAGTTGTGGATAGTGAAAATGATAATTCGTGGACATGATTTTTCAATCAGTTCAAAGCTGCATTCGGTGAACGTGAAAATATGTGTGTTGTATCTGATAGGAACAAAAGTATTATAAAAGTTGTCAGTGTTGTATATCCAAATGTCCCACATCTTGCTTGCACATGAAATCTTTGGAAAAATATTTGTAGTTACTTTCGTAAGAGCTAAGAAAGTATCAATGATTTATATTATTCAATGGCTAAAGCTTATAAGAAAGATGATTTTGACTATTTGATGGCAAAGATTGAAAAAACTGATCTGAGAGTGAAAAAATATTTACTAGAAGCTGGATATGAAAAGTGGAGTAGTTGTCATTCACCGGTAAACAGAGGTAGGATAATGACCTCGAATATTGCTGAGTGTATTAATGGGTGTTTGGTAGAGGCCCGAGGATTGCCAATATATGGATTCATAGAAGAGGTTCGAATATTATTTGGTTCTTGAAACTGTAAGAACAGTGAAATAGCTTCTTATACAAGTACCACTTTGGGTCGTCGATTTGAAGAAATTCTAACTTTCAACGGTGTGAAAGCTTTGAGAATGACAGTATATATAAGCTTTAACTTGTTAAACTATGCATTTATATGTAGTATTTGTTTAACTGAAAAGAAGTTTATTTAAATTTATATTTCCCAAAAAAATTAATTGGTTTAATTTTTGTTTTTTATTGTTTAGGTGAAGGCTTCTTCAACATATGTATATTCGATTTATGAATCTGGGAGAAGATACATTGTTGATCTAGAAAGTGCCACGTACAACTGTGCGAGGTTTCAAATAGATCAAATAACTTGTGCTCACGCTATAGCTGTGTTGAAGTCTAAACATGTAAAATAGTTTGAAGAATACTGTTCAGAATACTACAAGCCAAACACATTGGTGAAGACATATGACGTTTCAATCGTTCCAATGTCAGACAAGAAAGACTGGGATGTTCCCAGTAGTGTAGATGAGAAAGAAGTGTTGCCACCGATTTACAAAAGACTTCCACGAAGACTGAAGAATGGGCAGAAGAAGAAATCAAGTGAAATACTTTCTTCAAGCACAAACCATTGTGGACGATGCGGCCAAGAAGGACATAATAGGCGTTCACGTAGTTTTTTTTCAAAGGAGAACTAATTTATTGTTTTGCTATACTTTTGAAGAGTATTAACTGATATATTTACGTATTTTATTTTTTCTTTGAAATAAATTTTACTTTGTTTTGATTTAAATTTCAGTGTTATTTTTTCCCTCTCTCTTATATGTGATGTTTATGTAGACGCTGGTATAGTTTCATTAATACTTTGAAATATGCTAGAGTACTAACACATTTATGTATATTAGTACAGTTATTTATATTATAAAACACAGTTATGTATATTATCAGACATACATAACCTGTTTTTGTGATGTTTTACTCAAATGTTTGTTATCTAGATTTTATTTTCAGTAATGTATATCATGAAACATACATAGTGTCGTTGTAAAAACTGTGATTTGTACATGTATACATATATTTGAAAAAATTAAAATCTAAAAATAAATGTAATTTGTTTTGTATTTACTGTTGAATTAACTTATTGCTTTGTTATAATTATAAAGAGAAATAAAATAATGTTCTAGACAAATAATAAAATAATTATGTACATTATATAACGTACATAACCTGTATTTATAGCGTTTATCTCAGATATATGTATTATGTAGATTACATGTTAGTTAATGTATATCATTAAATATACATAGCGCCGTTATAAAAATTTGAGTTGTAAATGTAAACATATAGTTGCAAACAAAAAAATTAAAAAACAAATGTTATTAGTTTTACATATATCGTTGAAATAATTTTTTTTCTTCACTATATTCATGAATAGTAACAATTGATTGTGTTAATAATTATTTAGGATTAACTTTATTGATATGTTTTATTTTATTATTTGTGCATTGAAATAAAGTGGATAATACTAAAGTGTAAAATAATATTTTGATTTGTTATTGTGTTTTTAATTTTTTGTAAAAATCTATGTATATGATATAATATACAGTATATGAAGTTTTAATATGTGGCTCAGTCCAGTTTATAACCTGCAATTGAATGTAAATTTATATATATTTGCCAACATTCATTTGTAAGGTCTCTAATGTACCATCTTTATAAAAACATATACACACTTTAAAAATTGTAGTTTCTGTACAATTATGTATATTTTTCAACATATATTAGAAGTTGTAAACTTTACTATGTATATGAATACATATACACATATAAAAGGTCAGATATGTATATATATGTTGTCATATGTAAAACAAAAATGTCATTGTATTCTGCCATACAAAACAACTAAAGTACTTGTACTTCGAACATTCCCAACAAATTCAAGAGCACACAAAGAAAATCTTAACAATGTTCTTCACTACTCAGTGCTACCTATTTCATTTTCACCCGGAATTCGTATATTTCTTGACCTTGGTCTTGGAGGGTCATCATTTTTACTAACATAATCTTTCTGAGCTTTTTGAATACCATATTTTTGAAGGAGTGTGGCATAACGCATTCGATGATATTCTGCTTCAAAATCATCTGAAGGCACATTCATTCCTTCACTTAGGTATTCAGCATACCCAGCAACAAAGGCTCCACAATTCTTGTCATGCATACAAAAAGCTTACACGTTATTACTTAATATTTACTAGCAATAAAAAAAGCAAATACATTAATAATACATATACAGTAATATTACGAACAAAAATAATAGTTAAGTAAACTTACAGACTGTCACATTCTTGTTACATAATGTCTTGAACATACTCAACCTCAAAGGAATGTTCATTCAGAAATTGTGTCCTTTGAGTAATCTTATTCCTGTATACTTCAAGATTAGTCCAATCCGTACGTGATGCTTCTTCAAAAATTCTGTTGTCGGAGAGGTAAGTTGGCAGCATTGCAACCAACTTGTTAATCTCATTAATTGATTCCATATTCCTTAGACTAGACAGCGAATCATAGACGCGTATGCGTCTATCCTTCAGGAAAATAACAGCTAACTCCCAGTGAAACTTGTCATTACAATTGATAGGAACATACACCTCATCAACTTGGTGCCATGGTAAACCAGATGGCATGCAATATCCCTTGATTACATTTGTTATTGCATCTTCATTTAGGATCACGTCAACAGATTGAGCATAATCTTGTTGTGTAGTAATGACTGTATCTGTTTCATCTTCATAATAATTGGAGTATGTCTTCACAATGTAATTCTTGAAAAAACAGTTGGTTGTTGTGAACCTGTAATCTTGATCATTCCTTAATTTTGACTTCTTCCGCAAATGATAGAAAATGACATCAATATGCTACAATAGGAAAAATCAAATAAAAGGCATTATGTCCAATATAATACACATCAGATGTTGACAATAAAAATAATTCTAGATATACATCTTGATAAATCATGCATATAAATAAAATATGCTGAGATATATCTGTTGATTTAAAAATATTGGATTGTTCACAGTTGCAAATCTTTAACATATTTAGCATTTATGTATATGATAACATATACATCACTGCTAAGTCAGGTAGACATATCAACAGTGATGTATATTATAAAATATACATAAGTGTTGTCAAAACGTTCAGCAAATATTTTGAAAATTTTATGTATATGGATGATTTATCAGACTTAATACTGATGTATATGTTAACATATGCACAAATTGAATTTTGTGACCTGAGGATGCAATAACATAGCTATCAACATATCAACAGTGATGTGTATTAACAAATATACATAGATGTTGTCAAATGCCTAAACTGGTCATGTAAAAATGGAACACACAGGCAGTGCAAAATATGGTGTTCATAAAACTAGACATCCCAGAAGTAGCTTAACACAAACATACTTAATTTATAACTTATTTTACAAATGCAAAACCTCCGTATTAGTTAAAACGAATACATATGTATACAACATATCACAACAGATTAAAAAGAATGATTATAAAATTAAAAAGTTTAAATACCTCATCATTCCAACATGCATTCTTTTGAGACATCAAGTAAAATCAATTTTTTGTTCGTGCATGAGCAACAACAAAAACGATTTTGTGAACCCCAAGAGATGATAATTTTGCTTTGTAATGCTCATCATTCATTTTTCTATGAAAAAATAACATTTGTTAGTATACAAAAATAAAAGATAGTACATTCAATGAGGAAAAAAATTTATTTTAATATATATAAAAACTTACTTTTTAGCATGAAACTTCAATAGTCCTTCCTCCACCCATTGCTTGTACTCTTCAATTACACCTTTTGGCATATTATCGGATATTAGAAAATTATTAAAAGCAAATTTCTGTTTTTGTTCTCCGATTTGATCCTCAATTGCTTTAGAGTCAGAAGCATATTCTGTCGTGTATGAAGACATGAATACTTTGGATCTCGTTCTGATTCTCTTAGCAGGGTTTTTTGCAGCTTGATGAGCCACGACAACCGCATCAGAAAAATCTGGAGGAAGCTAACTATCAGAGATGTCGTGTTTGTTCACAATTGCTTCTGACGGTGGAACGACTTCTATAGGAAGGTCATCCACTGGTGCTGCAATACCTTCCAATATGGCATCTAACTCGACTTGAGCTGATTCAGGAAGTGTACTCGAATAATCAACCTAACATGAAATGATAAGTATGTATTGTTAGATTTGTTTTAAAACGCTAGTAGTAGTAGTGTCATGTGTGAAAAATAAGACATGCAATTTGAAAAAAATGACTTCCTGAATTTACCTGCATAGTAGATGTTTCAACATTAGCACTATCAGGTTTCAAGTTTTTCACAACTGCGACGAAAGATTCCAATGTGATAGACCCAATATCAACACTAACTCCTTCAACATTCTTGAAGAGATAACATAAAACATATACAAAAATAGGTAATTCTATAGTTTTAACTGAAAGCGATAAAATAATACATTTCTTACATATTTGATCTATATCTGAAAAAAAAAATGACTTTATGTTTTTACCATGTGATCTTTATTGATATGCACAGTAGAAGGTGTTCCAACATTGAGGTTTGCCGAATTCTGATTTACCACGAATTTGACAAGAGCATCTAGTCTGGTAGTTGCAATATCCTCACAACATCCTTCGACATCCTTATAATGATAATATAAAACATAGACATAACTAAGTTTAATATTTTAATTGTAAATGTTATAATTTAAGATGAGTAACCTCAGACTGTTCTTGTATGGGACTGCGGTTCCAATCAAAATAGTGACCATCCATTGGATCATCAGCAGAGTCTATATCTATTGATTTAACAGTTTCGCCGACAATCTACGAATAAAAAATTGAGAATTGCATTGTTTATTAATTGGTTTCAGAATATCTGATGTATTGCATATGTATATTATTATAATGTACATATAATATAATACGTATACATTATAAATCAACTAATTAAAGAAAATTTAATATATGTAACAAAGTATTTATAATTATAATTTGTGAAAAAATATCTTTTTTTCTTTTTCTTGCGGAGTTTTAAAGATTTCAATATCTTCAACATCATCTTTAGATGGTACATTTTCTGTTTTTCTTCTCCCATTTTCTGATCCTATAAAAAACTAGTATAGTATATGATTTAAAAAAAAAATTGATAACATCAATATGTGATAAAAATAATGCATTAACACATGTAGTATAGTTAAAGTAAGTTAACTATTTTACATAACAGTGAAATGTTTATTTGATGCAATATACACATGTCATTGTTGTAATGTTTGTCCTTTATGTTATATAATATACATAGATGTCCTATGTATATTGTATAATAAACATAACTGTTTTATGTTTAATTCACAATATAAACACAAATTGTACACTTAAATTTGTCGTGTGTTTTTATTGCAATGTATATTAAATAAAATTATAAAAAAGTTATGTATGTTATATAATATACACATAAGCTCTATGTATATTACATTACATGAAGTAGAATCTTATGTATGCTATAAAACATGCATTAAAAAAATACATAATACAGCTTCATGAATTATATAACGTAAATGCATTAAGACACGTAGTACAATTAAAGCAAGTTAACTATTTTACATAACAGTGAAATATTTATATAATGCAATATACACATGTCATTGTTGTAATGTTTGTCCTTTATGCTATATAATATACATAGATGTTCTATGTATATTATATGATAAACGTAATTGTTTTATGTTTAATCCACAATATAAACACAAATTGTACACTTAAATCTGTCGTGTATTGTTATTATAATGTATATTAAATATAAACATAAAACAGTTATGTAT
>NC_061113.1:264085938-264163512 GCF_002878395.1 Capsicum annuum
CTTCCAGGCAAACAACAGCTCCTGTTTCTCTATCGAACAATATGTCTTCTTGACATTTATCTGTAGTTGAAATACAAATGGATACACCACGAACGACGGTTGTATTTTCTTCAACTGACATACAGTCGTACGTTATTATCGTTACGGATATGAAAAGGTGAATCATTACCGTCGACAACATAACGTACATCAATATTTTTTTGAGATTCGTTAATGTCTAGTTCATCAGTAATCGATGAAATCAACTTCACATAATTTACTGATTCAGCTACAACAATTCCTTCACTTTTATAATCCACATATTCTGTTTGGGATCTCCATTTACCCGAGTACCTCAAAAAAATAGCAATATTCATCTTCAATAATGAGAAATAATTTGCTCTCTTCAGTAAATAACAAAAAACAGATCTGAAATTTTATTTGATTTATTTTTTTGCTTCAGATTTGCGTTTGTATGTATTTGTGATATTCAAATTTTGAAATTCCGTTGATATTACATGATTTAAGGGATGCAGTAATCCACGTATTTAATTAGTTGTGCTATTTACTTCAATTAATGCTGGATACCAGTAACTTCTTTTTTTTAAGGACTCTAACAAATTTCAATATACAAAAGTTGTTATGTATATGTCGTTTCAGGAATGTATATTAATAGGGAGAGAGACAAAACTAATTAAAAAAGATGGGATGTAGTATAGTTAGTTCTAAAAGGTTGGTATTTATGAAATTTACACTTAGTTTATTACACTGTTGGAAAAGTATCGGGCAGTACCTAGGTCATTAGTACGTCGATAGCCAGCCGGGGTAGCGCTCTTTTCCCCTGTCAATAGGGGTGGTAAAAGACTTATTTCAACTTTTAATAATAGTACTTAACTGTATACCATTTGAAACAATTTTTGTGCCAATTGCCACTGTCAGTGGCGGACCCACCTTGTAATCAGGAGTTCATCCAAATCCTTTCGACAGAAAATTATATTATTTTTATACGGTCAAAAATATTTTTATGTATACATAGTAAATGTCCGTATGTTTACTTCTGACCCCCCCTCAATGAAAATCCTGGCTCTCCGCCACTGACCACTGCTAGGAGTGTTCATGGATCGGTTTGGGTCGGTTATTGATCAAAAATTATATCCAAACCAACTTAGTCGGTTTTTAAACTTCTAAAACCAAACTAAACCAAACAAAAAAATAACCATCGATTTGATTTTTGTCGGTTTAGTTTGATTTTTTCGATTTATAACTTTAGCTAATGATAAAAGTTAAAAATTTTAAAAAAACAAATCCAATCTAACATCTGAGATGTCAATTGAGTGTTATACTTCGGCAAAACCATTACAACACCATATGAACGCTTCTAAAAAATATTTAAAACTACATTTAACAGAATGATATGATAACCCCCTCAAAAGGTGAATACATAAACTTCTTACTCAACAAGGTTAAAAAAGAAAGTTAAAATTAGTGAATGTCTATAGTCTAATGAATCTCAACTGGAAATTTTAATATACAACAAAATATTATTTTTATAATTAGTATCATTTGTTATTCAATATGCGAAATTCATTTAGAATCTCATTAGATACTGTCAACTAGATGAAGACATATGACTGAATGCGTTACGACTAAAGTTAAATCATGATTAAAATATAAAATGTAACAAATATTTAGATTGCATTTATGAATAATATATATATATATATATATATATATATCGGTTCGGTTTGGTTATTTTAGAGTAAAATCAAACCAGACCAAATTAGTATCGATTTTTTAAAATTCAAAACTAAACCAAATCAAACCAAATCAAATATCGATTTTTTAATCGGTTTGATTTGAATCGCGGTTTGATTTGGTTAAAAATCAAACCGTGAACACCCCTAGCCTCTGCATATTAATATACTATCAGTCTACCACTATATACTAGTATACATGAGAGAATTCAAGCAGCACAAATATCGCTGCGTCTCCGTGGGCGGTGTCACGATCTAAGCCCCATGAGATTACATATCGTCCGCTTTAATTTGTAATATAGAGTATAGACTTTACGAACGTTGTGTTGTTATCGAGCTTAATTTGACTAATGTATTATGTGCACCCTTCTTACCTAGAAATCAAGCCATTTGACATGTTCAGTCCACTCTCTATAAGCTGTCTTATACATTTGGAATTCGCGCCCCCTTCCTTATAAACCTCTTCATTTTTTCTTCCAATTTCAATGTGAGATTCGTCTTTTAAGTGTAACATACACCTTTATTCAAAAGTTTGTCGGTCTACAAGTATGTTAATCCTTTTCTCTGCGTTGGACACCTCCGTTACAATGATTAAAAGGGTAGCTCGGTGCACTAAAGCTCCCACTATGCGCAGGGTTCTGAGAATGGTTCCACCACAAGGGTGTAATTTATGCTTGTCTTACCTTGTATTTTCGCCGGAAGCTGTTTCTAAGGCTTGGACCTGTAACCCCCTGCTCACATTGTTGAAAATATGTCTCAGAAATAAAGTAGAAATAGATATTTTTAGTAATTTTTAATTATTAGAGTCCTATGTGACTTAGGAATTAGTTTTCCCTTTAGTATTTGAATAAGAATTAGTTATCCCAATTTAAATTGGACTGTGGTTAGAAAGTTAGCTATAAATATATGTTTTGAGTTATTAATAAAATAATTTTCTTTGACAATACTATTGTCGCATTTTATTTTTCTCCAATTCTTTCTCTATTATTTCTCCAATTTCAAAGTTAAAAATCAACAATTGATATCAGAGCCATTTTCTTGAGGGATCTGTGAGAGAGATGAATTCTGAAAACTTTTCCCAAATAGCTCCTCTTGTCTTTGATGGTGAGAATTACCATCTTTGGACAATAAGAATGGAGACTTATCTTAAGGATTTAGATCTTTGGGAGGTCGTGGAGGAGGATTATGATGTTATTCCGCTGCCCAATAATCCCACGGTGGCCCAGATCAAAAGCCAAAAGGAAAAGAAAATCAGAAAATCAAAGGCAAAAACAACTTTGTTTGCTAGCCTGTCTCCAATAATTTTCATGAGAATTATGACCCTTAAATCACGAAAAAAAATTACGATTATCTGAAGGAAGAATATATCGGAGATGAAAGAATATGAGGCATGAAGGTGTTGAATCTAATAAGGGAATTCGAATTGCAAAAGATGAAGGAATCTGAGACTGTCAAAGAGTACTCAGACCGACTTCTTAGCATTGTTAACAAGATAAGATTGTTTGACACAAAATTTAAAGATTCAAGAATTGTTGAAAAAACTCTTGCTATTGTGCCTGAAAGATACGAAGTATTAATAATTATTTGGAAAACACAAAAGACCTGTCCAAGATTACCTTGGCAGAATTGTTAAATACGTTGCAGGTGCAAGAGCAAAGGAGACTTATGAGACAAGATGGTATGGTTGAAGGAGCTTCGGCGGCCAACCACAAGACTCAAAGCAAGGGTAATAATTACCCACCTTGCAAGCACTGTGGTAAAATAGGTCATCCTCCATTTAAATGTTAGAATAGACCAGATGCAGAATGTAAGATCTGCAATCAACTTGGTCATGAAGCTGTTATTTGCAAAAACAAATATCAAGAAGATGAAGCAGATGCCCAAGTCACCAAAGAAGAAGAAGAAGATCACTAATTTGTGGCAACATATTCTTCAACCAAGAAATCTAATTTTTGGACGATTGACAGTGATTATACAAACCACACATATGACAAAACTCTTTTTAAAGAGTTTCTGTCTTTGAAAAAAATAAGAAAGTCAAAATTGAGAATGGTAGAAGGAAAAGAGAATATTGCAATCAAAACAATTTCAGAAGATGCACACAAGCCTTACAAGAACAAAGATGAATTGACAGATTTATTCAAGAGGTCAAATTCAACCAAAGCCGAGACAATTTCTGATCCAAGGAGGAGTGTTGAAAATATGTCTTAGAAATAAAGTAGGAATAGATATTTTTAGTAATTTTTAATTATTAGAGTCTTATGTGACTTAAGAATTAGTTGTCCCTTTATTATTTGAATAAGAATTAATTATCCCAATTTAAATTGGAGTGTAGTTAGAAAGTTAGCTATAAATATATATTTTGAGTTATTAATAAAATAATTTTCTTTGACAATACAATTGTCGTATTTTATTTTTTCTCCAAATTTTTCTCTGTTATTTCTCCAATTTCAAAGACAACAACTTTATCAATTAGCCGTGACCTCCGTTACAGCGATTTTACTTCCATATTCTAGAATCTGGATATCAGAGCCTCGCACTAATGTGAATTTATGTTCAGATCAACTGTTACCTATGGTCCATGAAAAGATAGAAGGAGAAATCCCAGCAAGGTACATAACAGCAGGCGTTATTGTTAACACCACTAGAGGTATCAATTGTCAAAGAGATGATTAATTAAGGGACCATATGAATTATTATCCAGTCTGTTCAATGAGATTAGTATAGGTTGGGCTAAGAGAGGACTTGCCGTCATATGTACATGCAGATTAGTAGTAATACAATTTTATTTTCAAAGATTGAGGTCTATATAAATCAATAGAAGAAAAAAACTGAAAGAAAGAATGCAATCGTTGAGGTCAATACAATGTATATGTATGTGTAGAGGGATTGACAACCCTAGATTATTAATTTATTAAAAACCACAATAGTTAATTGATGATGCAAGTAGCAGGGAAAGACGAAGAATTAATATTGAAGGCGGCATGGTCAAATTAAAGGATTTCTCGAAGGTGGATGTTGATCCGCTATTGACTTCAATTTCGTCTGCGTATCAATGGAGTTTACCACTTTGACTGACGAAAGGTATTCTACTTCTTGAAGATGGGCCGAGTGGATTGGATTTAGTCTACATCATTAATGGGCTTTTCGAGTCCAAATCCATCCCCATTAATGATCCAATACATAATATTCAAAAAAAGGGAAAGGACAGAAACGACACTTCAAAGTAAACTATTTTCATGAAAATGAGAATTTAAATTTCACTTTCTAGCCTTTTCAATTTACTAGCTTGTTCTATAACGTTTATATACACCTTTTATACAGTTTCTATACATATCTTATACATATAAATATTCTATACGAAAATTATACAGTTTTGATATACAATTTATACAATAATTGTACATTTTTTTTACACGTTTTATATAACAATCATATAATTTTCATACACTTTCTATATATTTTCTTATATATATTTTATACATATATCTTATATAGATATATATTCTATTTAACAATTATATCATTTTTATATAAATTAATTATTATTTCTAAAAAAAAAAAAAAAAAAAAAAAAAAAAGCAGAATATTTGATTAGTTAAAAAAAATAACAAAAAAAAATTAAAATATTTTTAAAAGGGCCGAAATTCCCAAGTTGAATATTGTATCAGTATTTTATATAAACTGTATCAGTATTGTATATGGACTACGTAGACCAAAATGACCTAATTAGGAAATGGCTATAAAGCGGAAATAGTATATCCGACTGGCCATTTTTTGAAAAGTTTTCAAACTTGGACTATTTGTTTTAAAAAGTGTTATAGGGTATCCTTTTCCCATTCAGAAATAGCAAAGTTTGAGGCCTAATTACTAGCAATAATTTGAATAATTAGCATTCTTTATGTATTATTAATAATACAATAATTTGCTCTGCATCAGTGATACGATAATAGATAGATACAAAGATTGTTGTAGTGTCAGAGCAAACCGTTGTATCACTGATAATACATTACGAATTTGAAAAACCATTTTATCACTACTATTACATGACAAATTTCTAAAGTGTGATAATTTTTTTTAGAACTTTTGTTCTATTAGGTAGATATAGTGTGTGAGTTTTCCTGCTAAGATAGCTATCACCTACCATTAACTCTACCTTCTTTAAAGGAAAAATTAGTATCCCTATATGTAACTTTTGCAGTCTACTTGTGCATGACCCTGATCCGTGACTTAAAAACTTTTCAATAATTTCTCCAATCTTTCCTGAATGGTCAAAAATAGGTAAAATTTGGGGTAGAAAATGATTATGTTTGTCACATGCATACAGTGATTATTCATTTTGTCCACCTCGAATACAATTTTTGGACTTCCAATCAGATGCCAACAATTCTAAAAACTTACTATATATTGTGTAAGAACATTTTTAGCTGCCTTACAAAAGGAACTACACCAATTGTATTTATAATGCACATTGATTTCAACTTGTTAGGATTCTACTTGAAGCATAGAGTAAATCTTTCATCCTACTTTTCTTTTTTGTTTCTTAGAAATTAGATATAATAACTTTCCTTTAATGACTTGATCTGATACCAAACACATTCATATTATGGTTGAATGTCGGAGGATTTGATTTCATTACCAACAATTAGGTCAAATGTTTTCTAATTAAGTCAGCGTTTGATCTGGATTTAGTTAAAACTCAATAAAATGAACTTTTGAAGTTGTGTTGAATGATAGTTTTTGGAACTTGAAGTTATGTTTGAGCATACATTTTATTTAGAAAAAAATTGTAAATTTTTGTGACTGGAAAGCCACTTTTGGAACTTGAAAATTTATGAATTCCGAATTACATATATACAAACAATGTCGCTAATTTTGCTTTTTGAAAATCTAACAAGAGCTAAGAATCCAATTTATTTATTTTTCTGAAGAAAAAAAAAATTAGAAGTGACTATTCATTTTCTTACTTTAATCTTAAGATGCCTCGAACTACATAGGAGGATAATCACATAACTAACTTTTAGCCCCACACCCACTCTGACCTATTGCTAATTTGACAGTTGGTTGAGGAAGAAAATAATGAGGAACCCCCAATTATGAAGCATGAGAACATAGCAATTATTCACAAATTTAAAAATAAGGGGAAAAAATGAGGGTGCATTACATATGGACCAATTTCTTTGGCCACTGGAAAATTAAATTAGCAGCCAACATTCTGGTTAGCACTACAAACTAAGTGGATGTCACCTAATAAGTATAAGGTTTCAACTTCTATATATTAATAATAGAGTGAATTTTTTTTTACTCTCTCAATTTATTTCCTTTTATTTAATAATTTCTTCTCTAATGAGTTTTACATCGTGTAATTCAGATTAATCATTAGACATCGAGTTGGAATTTAATGGGAAAAAAAAAGAATGTCTTATTTTCTATATTGTTGATTTAGATTTTTTAATTATATATCTTTCAGGTAATTTGGTGGGGTAAAATTTGTTTTTGACAAAAAGTGTGGAGAAATTAAACTCCAAGTATCTTTATTTGACAAAATAATTGTATATATTATGAGAAATAATTAATAGAGTTAGAAGAACATAATTATTAAACAAAGAGCCTCAATAATGTCATTATCAAAAGGGTATCACATGGTATACACTCATTGTCTTGTTTTTTTTTTTTCTCCAATAGCCATACCCAAAGGAGTCCTCATGGCTTTGGTTTCACATTTATGTGTGTGTGATTATGACTTTAACTCATTACCTTGCCTTCTTTCTCCAATTCTCCTCTTATTTCCTTTCTTTCTTTCTTTCTTTCTTTCTTGTTGGTCTTCTGCATATTATATATACATATATATTCTTAGTGTTGCTATACTTAATTGATTCTTGATGAGTATGGGAGATTCATTTGATGAAGAGTGTGATTATTTATTCAAGGCAGTTCTTGTTGGAGACTCAGCTGTGGGAAAATCAAACCTCTTATCAAGATTTGCTAGAGATCAATTTCAGCTGGATTCTAAGCCAACCATAGGTGTGGAATTTGCTTACAGAAATATTAGAGTTGGTGATAAACTCATCAAGGCTCAAATATGGGACACTGCTGGACAAGAAAGGTACCCAACCTTTTTGAAAATATTTTTTCATTATTAATCCTTCTCTTTAGCAATCATCTTTCGTTCTTAAACATGAACTGCGGTGAGATGGTTGAAATTTCTCTATCTTAACTGCATGAATCCAAATTTAATTAGACCTCAATACGGATAATTTTGATTTCGGATTAGGGAAACCAAAAAAGTAGTCTTAATTACACACAACTATTGAATAAGTTTTGGGTAGGTGTTAGGATTCTCCCTTTAGAAACTCTTATAATCTCAAGTGTGACATGAAATCAGACCTCTCTATAACAATCATCCTCTATAATAACTTTCACAATAACGATAAGTTTATATTAAAACTGATTTTTCATGTGATGTTATATTATATAGTCTTTATACAGTATTTTACTGTAATAACAAAATATAATCGTCCAAAAAAAATTGTTATAAATAAGCTCGACTACATATAGTTAGGTTATTTCTACAGGAATTTTACTTTTAAAGGTTTTCTACCAAGAATATGTTTTTTAGTATACCAAAATATTTATATATGGATAAAAAATTTAATCTTGTTGTGAGAGAAAAGAGGTGGTTATTGCAAGAGGAGTTTGTATAATTGATGGAAGGGCTAAAGGATATTTCAACATCAATACAAAACTGGCCAAATTAATCTATGAACCTTATCTACACACATCTAAAGAAAAAAAGTGATAAAAGTATTGATACCAGCTCATTTGGCATGAACGATAAACTTGACTAAAATATGTATTTAAAATTGATAAATGGATTCATGTTCAATTTTGTTTTTTCTTTTGTCCAATAATAAAAGAACAATATTGTGTTCGCTATCCGTTATACACCAATGCAAATTATTGTTTCAAATTTTAATATAACTATACCTATACCCAATCTTCATTTAATTAATACATTATCAGAAAAACAGATCATAACGGAATATGATGTCGTCAATACTTTGTTGAGTCTTTAAATGATATTACTGATCAGTACGTAATAATATTACTCTTATTATATTTTTATCCCTAAATCAGAAAGTTTTGCACCACCAACAGACTAGCTCAACTCAAAGGGCATATTAATCTCGTTATTTGAGACTAGCTCATTCATCTATTCGTATTCCACATTTTAGATTCTCAAATATACTTGATCGACGGATAATGTCAATTAGAAATAAACAAAAAAATAACCTATATAAATTCTATAAGTGCCTACTCTATGAAATTAAACTGCAGATCTTCAACATAAATATTAGTATTTTTGCTGTTTTTTCCTCCAGGTTTAGAGCCATAACAAGTTCATATTACCGTGGAGCTCTTGGTGCATTACTCGTCTACGACATAACAAGAAAGACAACATTCGAAAATATAAGAAAATGGCTGCATGAACTCAGAGAATATGGCAACTCAGACATGGTAATTGTTCTTGTTGGTAACAAATCTGATTTGTCCAATACTGCAAGAGAAGTAAATATTGAAGATGGACAAAGCCTTGCACAATTAGAAGGATTATCTTTTTTGGAAACATCAGCTAGGGAAAATTTGAATGTGGAAGAAGCATTTCTTCAAATGATCAACAAAATTCATGAAACTATAAGCCAAAAGAGCTTAGAAGCAAAAATGAATGAAGCAACTACACCAAAGTCACTTCATGAAGGGAAAAAATTGGAAATTATTAACATGATGGATAATGAAGTAACGGCCACTAAGCAAAATGTTAATTGTTGTTTATACTGAATTTACTAATTACTTGTAATTTCTTTGACGTATTTTATAGTTGGAGAAAGAAAGGGATCACACTTTAATTACTTTTGGTTGTTCATTTAATTTCTTTCTGTTATTGAATCTTGTTGACCAATGTGTCTTTGTTCCTTTTTGAACTTGTTATAATACACGTACGGCAACATCCTTCTTGAAAAATAGTTTCTTTTTAGAAATAATAATAATAATAAAATTGTTATAAAACAATAAAAAACAAGAAGAAGAGTAGAGAGAATAGAGAGAGTGATTCTTATTTATTCTCTTGAGGGATGAGAGATCATAAGATTGTGAATACAATGAACAAAATTCCTCTATTTATAGAGGAAATTTACTCCTAGTCTGAGTAAAAGACAGATGCTTCAAATCCTAATAGATATCAAAGTAGATCTTGATAGACATTCACTATAATGTAAATACATTTATAACACTCCCCCTTGAATGTCTAGATAGATAATGTGCCTCGTTAAAACCTTACTAAAAGAAATCCAGTAAGAAAAAAAATTTAATGAAGGAAAAAGAGTACACATTTTTAACAATACGCATATTGGCTGCCTCATTAAAAACCTTACAAGGAAAATCCAGTGGGACAAAACCTCGTAAGGAAAAAAGAGTACAACACGAATTAACTCCCCCTAATGAGAACATCCTTGAACCTTTGCATCTCAATCTTGTGCATCATCTTCTTGAAAGTTGTAATTGGAGAAGATTTGGTGAATAAATCAATCACATTGTCAGTTGAACGAATCTGTTGTACGTTAATATCATCATTCTTTTGTAGCTCATGTATGTAGAAAAGTTTTGGCAAAATGTGCTTCGTTCTATCTCCATTTATGAATCCTCCCTTAAGATGTGCTATGTATGCTGAATTATCTCTGTATAAAATTGTGGGTAGATTGTTATATTTCATACCACATTTTTCTCGAATGAGATGTATCATGGACCTCAACCATACACATTCTCGGCTTGCTTCATGAATAGCTATTATCTCAGCATGATTCGATGAAGTGGCTATGATAGACTGCTTTGTATATCTCCAAGATATGACAGTACCACCACATATGAACACATAGATTATTGAGATCGAGCTTTATGCGGGTCAGATAAGTACCCAACATCAGCATGACCAATAAGATTGGGACTACAATCTTTAGAATAAAACAAGCTCATATGTTTTATCCCATTTCGATGTCTCATAATAGGAGCAAAAATATACCTTGCTAACAAATTAACTGAAAAGGCTATAGGCCTTGTAGTATTTGTAAGGTACATGAGTGCATCAATTGCAATAAGATATGGTACTTCATAACCAATCAAATTCGATATATTTTGAATTTCAGCAAATAATCTATTGCTTTAAAAACTCTCCAAGAGTTCCAATGATGTTCAAGCAATAAACTTATACAATATAAGAATTATAAATAAGTTTTCCAGAAACTTTTATATGCTTCAAGCATTTTGAATCCTTAAAAGTTTTTCACATAAGTTTTGTCAAGTGACAATATTCAACATTTCATGAGTGACATCTTCAAATATCTGGACTGCAAATCAAATAAGTTTAATACTTACCAAGATGCATCCTTTCATGTCACTTGATAAATGTTTCTACATTAGCATGCTTAAATTAACGTAGAATTAAGATCCTCGTAATCTTTCACAATATTACGCCAATATTGTGTCAAAGATATTGATGATATATCATTTAGTATCGGTTCACAATGCGACATAACATTTTGAGATCTCATAACTTCATTATTTTCAGGTACATGAACCTCTCATAAGGTTTCATGAAGTGTTATGTCGTAGGCTCTTCAAGAGCTCATTGCCTTCTTATTATGATTATTTGCTCCTTATTTTTCAAGGACTATTTCATTTGGAACCGATTAGCCTACCACGCTTCACGTATGCATAGACTTGGTCCTTTAGGAACACAAAATAAGAATATTGCGCTTAATATGAGATGTTTTCGACATTTGACTTGAATTATCTTTTGGATGAGGATCTGGTGGTAATTCCTAACATATTTCATAGCGCTTATAATCTCCCCCTTATGTTAGGAAAACTAACATACATCCTCTACTTCTTTGAGAAATCCATCTTTGTGCATTATGGTATATTCATTAATCGTATACCGCATATCAAAATTATTAGATGGAATAATTGGTTCCCGGCCTTGAACCAATTGAGAGGGAAGAAATAATCATAATTTATTGGTCTAATGCATACAAATGCTATTGCAGTATATCATATTTTAGACCAATACATGAAGTTTTGTTATCATTAATAATGATTTAGCTATTTATCGAAGGCACTCAATGCCAAACCATCATAATCAAGATAACTTTCTTGATTGTACAATCTAAAAATTATGTTCTTAACTCAATTTTATTGAGCAAGCAACTTTATGAATGTCAAACTGCAGGTTGACAATGGATGTACATGTGATCATCTTATTGATGCATCTTTTCAACATATCACATGATAGATGAACGGACCCATATTCACCTTTTATATTTTTCAGATTTAAGAAATTCAATCCCAACATTAGTCGGTCCAACCAACTTATCATGAGAACAAGCGACATAAACAATTCTCGAAGAACCTTCTAGTTCTTCAATACATGTCTAATATTCAATATGCACATCTTCGAGATGTCACAATCGTTCATATCAATTTATGAACTTTTATTCTAGTAAACTCCAAGTTTACCATGACATGTACTTTTTTCTTTAGTAAATTTCAGATTTACTATTACATGAATAAATTTCAGATTTACTACTTTAGAAGTAGATTTCGAAATAACTCTTCTCAGTTATTCTGCCTCATTCGGAGGTGAGTTGTGATACCATCACAATCAAGTGCACGTTTGCATTAATAAGTTTCTCATTCCCCAGGAATGAAATATAATCATGCCTTAAGCGTATCAAATTATGATAGCTACTACAAAAGCAAATTGAGGCATACATATGATTTATTGCTACCACATTCAATTCAGGGAATAGAGCATATCAATGGGATATATTTCTTGACTTTTCATCAAATACCCATTATTTTGCCTTAGCCATTATAATATCATCAATGCATGCATTGAGATCCAATCTCAACGTCTTATCCATATAAAGGCGTCTTAGGCATAAATTGATGGGACTTGAACCCAACATATTATCATCCTTTTTGATAATATTGTTCTTGAGGAATAAATTTAAAATATAAATAGTTTCAAACCAATTATTTTTCCTCAAATTCAACAATAATTATATTATTAGTAGCAAAAGATAAATAACATAAGAAATTACTAACCTTGAAATCCTTTAGATTTATAATCTCACCTTGTTTGACAGAGTCTCGTGCTGATAACGTGTTATAAAATAATAAAGAACAAGAAGAGGAGTAGAGAGAATAGAGAGAGTGATTCTTATTTCTTCTCTTGAGAGATGAGAGATCATAAGATTGTAAATACAATGAACAAAATCCCTTTATTTATAGGAGAAATTTACTCCTAGTCTGAGTAAAAGACAGATACTTCAAATCCTAATAGATATCAAAGTAGATCTTGATAGACATTCACTATAATGTAAATACATTTATAACAAAAATGTTACAGAAATATTTTATGTTGGATACATTAGATTTAAGTGTAAAATGCTATATTCTTAATCAACTTCAATCTGGTCTCAACACTTTCTATATATATCATATATATGATTAGGATAAATATAGCTTCGATAGAATTCAGAAGCATTTGACCTAAATCATAAAAGATTATTATATCTAAGTTAAGTTCATATTTAAATTACTCGAACTTGTTTATCTTAAAATCTGGAACAGGTAACGTCTAAACTTTTGATTCGACTTTTTTTTTTGTTAAATAAGATGATTGCATTAAAACATAAAAACAACAAAGCTGGAGGTGCTAGTTTTGGAGCTCAGTCTGGCTCCATTACAAAATTTGTTTGGCGATGACTTGTACAATTTTGGTAAGAAAGAACCTACAAGGATAGCATTTTTCTTCTCTATCAAAACAAACTTCATGAGTTACAAAAAAGGGAGGGGTTACAAAAACTTTACAGTAGTCAAAAAGAGATTTTTGCTCCAACATTCGCCATGGTGTCAGCTACCTTGTTTTGCTCCCTGTAGCTATGGTGAATGATGGGATTGCCCAATATTCTTATCAGATACCTGCAGTCATGAATAATTGGGTTATAGAGTAAATTTTCTTTTGTTAGCCAGTTAATGATTTTCTCTAAGTTAATACATATCTCAACGGGGCACAAGTTGTGCTCCTCAATCAGAATGAGGCCTTGTCTAAGTGTCATAAGCTCCATGAGGTTATTAGAAGCATGTTGAAAGCTTTGAATGAATCCAAGCACCCAGGTCCCCGAGTCAGTTCTTACCACTCCCCTAATGCCCCTTTACCAGGGCTCCCTATGCAGGACCCATCAGTGTTAAGCTTGTAGACATGTTTAGGAGGAAGGGTCCAGCCTATAGAGATGGTAAGATGAGAGTTGTTAGTGGAAATATTATTGATGTGGAAAAATTCCACAGCTTCAAAGTAAGCCTGATTAAAAGAACGAGGGTAATTTTTGTTGTTGAAAACATTATTATTTCTAGTTTTCCAGATATTCCAGAGACAAAAAAGGGAGAAAGGTGCTCCAGTCCACTCTACTATCATAGCTGTTATGATTTAGAGTACTCCAGGTGGTTTTCCAGTTGCTAGGAGAGAAGTTAAGAGTGGTGATATTGTTTTCCCCCATTGTATTGAAGAACCAGTTTTCTCCATAGAATGTTAGCACGTCTGCATTGAAAGAACAAGTGGTGGATATCCTCTTAGGGTAGGCACAAGTGGGGCATGACTATTCAATGTTGATGCCTCTGTTAAAGAGGATTGCTCTAATGGGGAGACTAGCCAGAGAAAGAACTTCAGTTTTTCAGAGATGGAGGCTTTCCAGATCCAGCCCCAAGATTTATAATTGTTAGGGGGAGGAGATCTGTTAGAATTAATGAGGTTATAAGCACTTCTGCAAGAGAACATACCTGAACCATTTAAGAGCCACAAAAGGGTGTCTTTCTGAATTAAAGGGTTGGGGAAGAAAGTATTCCTAATAGTATGGAAGATTGAGATAGGGATCTCCAAGAGGAAGGGGGTTGAGATTCCAGTTACCCTCCGGTCATATACTGGAGAGAGGAATACTGTTAGTATAATGAGGAATAGGTCCCTGAATGATGTTTCTAGGGGGTGGGAGGTTTAGGATCCAGCAGTCCTCCGAGGCATCAACTTTGTTGCCATTATGAATGAACCAACAAATAGCCTGTTTGCAAAAGTTCCAGCCCCTTTGGATGTACTTCCAGGTCCTAGAGCAACTGGGGGAACTGGAAGAGTACTTATACTTGTGGTTTAGGACAGTAGCCCAGAGAGTAGAGGGATTAGAGTTGAGTCTCCAGACCAGACTACTGAGCATGGTGTCATTCTTTATGTTAGTCTTTTGGATTCCTAGACCCCTTTCTTTCTTGGGTCTAGTGAGGGTTTTCTAACTAACCATATGCATTTTCTTTCTAGAATTAGCGGACCCCCAAATGAAGTTCCTTTGGGTTCTATCTATGACCTTGAGGATTTTGTTGGGAATAAGAATGAATTGCATGACATGGTTAGGCATGCTTCCTGGACTAGATTTAGCCAGGTTTGTTCTGCCAGCTAGGTTGAGGAAGTTGGTTTTCCAGCCAGCAAGTTTGGAATTCAAATTAACTAAAAAGGAAGTGAAAGTCTGCAGGAATGGGTTTTTTATGAAAGATGGGCAAGCCCAGATATTTGCCAAATTTATTACTAGACTTCATTCCTAAGATGGTGGAAAGGTTGAGTCTAGCAGCCTCATCACAATTGCTGGAGAAGAGCACGTTAGACTTATTATTATTAACTCTTTGGCCTGAGTGCTTACTGAAGTTGTCCAAAGTATTAAGAATGGAATGACAGTTCTTGATATCAGCTCTAGCAAAGAGGGTGAGGCCATCGGCAAAAAATAAATGGGAGAGTTTTAGCCCCCATTTGCTAGTAGATATGGGGGTCCAATTGGGATGTCCCCTTCATAATTGATTCTCCTTGACAGGAGCTCCATTCAAAGGATGAAGAGGTAGGGTGACATTGGGTCCCCTTGCCTTATCCCTCTGGTGGGGTTGAAACAGTGGGTAATGTTCTAATTCAGAAGCATAAAAATAAAAGAAGAAGAGATGCATGAGAGAATAAGTTTGGAGAGCCCGGAGGAAAGTTGAAGAAAACCAAAGCTTTTCTGATGAATGATCATTCTATCCTATCAAAGGCTTTCTCTAGATTAATCTTTAGGACCATGCCGAACTTCCTACCCTTCATTTTCCTGAAGCGATCTAGGTATTCTTGGACAATGATGGCATTGTCATAAGCTCTTCTCTTAGAAAAAAAGTTGGCTTGACTTTGGCTAATGATAGATTGGATAAGGGGTTTCAGTCTACCAGAAATAATTTTGATGATGATTTTGTACTGGGTGTTACACAATCCTATAGGTCTGAAGTTCTTCAAGGATGTATCATCCTTACATTTTGGGATCAGACTGAGAAAAGTTGTATTTACAACAGGGTTCATAGTCCAAGAGGTAAAGGTGTCATTACAGAACTGTTGGAGGGGAGGGGCCATATTAGGCCAATACTTCTGGTACATGAAAGGGTGCATCCCATCAGGCCCAGGAGCTTTGGTGGGGCTAAAGGTAAAGACAACCCTCTTGATCTTTTCGAGGCTAGGGATGGAGTCATGGTAGAGATGGATAGAGGATATTTGAGAGGGGGGAGAAATGTTCAGAAGAGTAGGGGGACTCATAGAAAGAAGGGACAGCATTGGTGATCTCCTGGTGTTCAAAGATCCATCCCCCATTCTCCTGTAGGGATTTAATTCTATCTTTTCTTCTTCTATTTAGGGTAAAGGTATATAAAAATTTAGTATTTTTGTCTCCATCTATGAGCCAGTTGATCCTGAATTTGAATTTCCAAAACTCATTTTCCTGATCTAAGATGTAATTGAATTTTTTGGTGAGTGCAAATTCTAGGTTCTGAAAAAAATGACTGGTTGGATAATGGGGGGATTTTTGAATCCCTGCCAATCTAGCAAGAGGTGGTTCTTTTGTTTGAAGATATCTCCAAATATTTCCTTATTTCAGGTTTTAGCAATGTCCTTGAAAGGTGGGTGGCATGTCTGAGGTTTGCACCCTCAAGAAATGAGCTATTGACGAGGTTATTGAAATCAATGTGGTTACACCATATGGATTCTACCCTGAAAGGTTTTGGAAGAGGAATGGAAGTTCTAGTGAGGTTAAGAAGGAGAAGGAGTAATCAGAGTGGATTCTAGGGAGGTGGGTAATAGAGGCCTCAGGATATAGATGAATTCATTGATCATTGGCTAGACATCTATCAAGCCTTTCCAAGATCAGGCCTTGCCTGTTTTTATATGTCATACTGGACCAGGTGAATTTTCTGCCTATGAAGCCAACGTCTATGAGGTTGCATTTATTAATGCAGCCCCAAAAGAGGGAGGTCATGTGAATGTTGATGGGGTTACCCCCCAAAATTTTACTGGTCCTCAGGACTTCATTAAAGTCTCCTTCCACAACCCAACTATTGCTACCCAGGGAAGGCATGGCATCAGCTAGGGATATTAGTTGGTCCCAAGAAAGCTTCCTAAAATTAAAATCATTGTTGGCATAGATAATGCGAAGGAGCCAAGTAGAGAGAAAAGAGCTTACCTTAACAGAAGCATGGATAGTTTGGGTAGAGATGGAGATACTAGTGATAGAGATGTCATCCTCCTTCCACATGATAACAGTGCCATCTGAGTTACTAGGGACACTAGACTCTATGAAGTTATGGAAACCCAATTCATAGGAGATGTTTCTGTGGTCTACCATCTTTGTTTCCAGAAGAGCCAGGATGCAAGGATGGTGAATGTTAATCATGGACTTGCATTATTTCCTAAACTCAGGGTCATCGACCCCTCTAGAATTCTAAATTATGCAACTCTTCATCATTGGTTTCTATAGTTGATGGGGGGCTGTCATGGTCTCCTTCCCCTTTCTCACAGAATTGGAGGATCCAACAGTCTCTGGGTTTTTCTCTTCCTTGATAGGGGTGACACTTTGACTGTGAAATGTTCCTCTATCATAAGGTTTGGTACATTTAGCTTTAGGTCTAGTTTGGTCAGAGATTGAGGCAGAAGAACAATAACCATCTCATGAATGAAATCTGTAAACTATAGTTTTACGAGTCTTTCTAGAGTGAAGACGTCCATTTTGGGGATTCTCAGCTCTGCATGGAGGCCTTCCAGGTCCTTGTTGCTCTCCCTCAGGGCCTCCATTATTTTCCTTCTTTTTATCATTTTAAATAAGAGAGAGGTTGGGGGTGGTGATGGATTCACCATTGGTATTAGGGGGTTTGGCTTTCCCTGGGTATGGTGACAAAAGTTGGTCCCTGGACCAGAAGAAGAGGGTTAGAGGGTGGAAAGAAGGGGAGGCTACTGCTTAGCTGGTTTATTATGAGTGACAGACTCTCCGGAATTAGTTCCTTCATGGAGAATGAGTTTATCACATGGAACAGTGTTGCCATCCAGATATTTTGGTCATAGCTGGCTAGACCTTGACGCAGGCATTCCATAGCCAAGAGTGCTAGGTACCTAGGGTCCTGGATATAAATAGTGACTTGTCTCCCCTCCATTTGAGCATGCAAAGAAAAAGATTGGTTAGGGAGACATACTTCCAACCATGAGGCTAAAATGTGGTCCAGTGGTAAGGCCTTCGTGATCAAGGTGATCATGTTGGGGTTTTGAGGGTTTTCCATAGTTCTGTTGTTGAGAAGTATAAATGACCTCCATAGTATCTGGAGATGATATATGAGAAGAAGGAAACTGAGGGGATTGAGCATTAGTAGCAGTATTTGCATTTAATAGAATGTCCACGTGATGGCTAGTATCCATCACATCACACTGAGAAGTGGAAGGGAGGGTCTCCGTCGGGCGTGTGCGGATTTCCAACTGCAAGTTCATGATTGTCTGAGCTGAGTTGGATTGACTGGGCCCTATCATACTCTTTTGTTTAATTATTATTTCCTTTAACTGAAGGAAGGGGACTATTTAAATTAGAAGAGGAAATGGGCTGGGTCGGGTTAGTAGAGGTAGAGGGCCTCTCAGGGTCAGAGGGTTTTGGGTCTGTCTCATGAGAAAGTTGGGCCCTGGGTGCGTCCAAGTGGACCTTAGAGTCAAAACTTGGGCCTACCACTAGAGAGGGCTCAAGATGAAGGATCTGAAGTTGGCCCATTTTGGCCTTACCCCGATATGGCCCAGGTTGCCTGGGTTACCCTAGTTTGACTCCTTCGCCGCCGCCTAGATGAGAAGAGGACTTACCTGTTGCCGTCTGATCGGTCCTCCCATCCATGGTATGATTTGGATGGTAACCTGGGTCCTCTTTGGTAGGTTGCTTTTCTTTATTTTTTAAAGGACACAGTGTGCCAATCAGTCTCTGAAGTGATTTTCGGTGTCATCCTATGGTCGATCTGATAGACAGGGTTAATTGGGAGTGACAATTGAAAGAGGTATGACCTAAGTGTCCACACGATGTGCATAGGATTCCGTCCCCTTCATATTCAGTGTTTCGATGGTGGCCTCCGATATTGATAGAGGCCATTACAGGGATGCCCGTTTGAATTTGGACGCATAATCTAGCATAGCGACCCTGGAGTGTAGCAGAGGTGCATGCATCGATCTTCAGCAGTTTTCCAATCCTACTTCCCACCCTTTGGAGAATTTTGGACATAAAATTCGGTAGGTAGTTGAGGTATGCGTAGCCAGATTACCGTAGAGTCGATCTTTGCCTTGCTTGGGACGAAGTTAAGTTCCTACTTCCTCACCGAGATGAATGTGCCTGCTATGAACCCTGGCCCTCCTTGTAGTGAATTAGCTTGATTCTCTGTGTTGTGGAATTTGACTGTGTAGAAACCCGATCCTAAATCAATGAGGCAGATGAAGGTCTTCCACAGGGCTTCCAATTTGATCTTTAGGTATTGGTGTTCGAAGTTCTTCCGGACTGACTTAATTGTTACAGAGAACTTCCATGGATCGTAAAGCCGCGTCCTCTCTTCGACTGAGAGGTTGATTAGGTCCCGTGCAATCGGGTTATCTTCCTCCTGTATGGGGCTTGGCTCATCGGACTGGAATAGGCGATTTGAGATAGCATCTTTGTAAGACAGTTTGGTTTCTGTCATTTGGACATCAACGATGGTGGCCTCTGGTAACGAAGGGGGGTTTTTGTTCTTCATATCTGAGGATTACTTCTGTTTAGGTTGAAGGAAGCAGGGAAAAGGAAGGGAGATAATTGGACTCTTTCTCTCTAACCCATTTTATGGAAACACCGCTATTTTATTTGATTCGACTTTGGCTACGTTCTTGCCCCTTTTTAATCAAGGAAAAAATTTGCTAGTAATATTATTGGATAAAAGAAAGCATAACAATCAAGAAAAGAGTCAGATATTTTATTAATGCTTTTTGATTGGTTGGATGATGTGTCCTATAAAGTCTTTGGTTAGTTCTCATTAATCTATAAATATTTATGTCTCATTCATGAATTTAATAATTAGAAAAAAAAAAAAGCTACAATTTCTCCGACAAAGTCAAAATATTTTATGATTAAACCATATTACCACAAAAAAAAAAAAAAAAAAATGAACAAGAAATTTACAATAAAACCTATCAAAAGTTTAACAAAGAGCATAATACATCCAATTAGTATGTATCGTTTGATTTTTACATGACTATCAAGATAGGAATTAAATAAATAAGGTACAATCTTACATTTTCCATAAAATATATGCTAATAATATATGTTTTTTCTTTGTTTTGGAAAGAAACATCTATTCCCTCCTTTAGTTTAATTGTCCAAATCGGAACACCCTCAAGTATCAACACCTAGAATGATATTTCTATTATATCACTATTTAAAATATAAAAATTCAATATTATGAGAAATGACCATAAATTAATAATAAAATAAATTATGAATTAAATGATAAATTATTTCTTAATTTTTCAAATTAAACAAGTAAAATGAAAATCTACTTTTAATAATAAATGAAAGATAAAAATAATCAGAGAAAATATTATTTTTAAAAAATACACACAAAATAAAAAGTATACCAAAACAATTATATCTTGAAAATTAAGCAATCTCCAAATCCAAAATTGAGCAAGAGGCACTTTCCCTAAATAACAAATTCATAAAACATTATTCCCCAGTTTTCATTCTAAATCTTCAAATTTATTCGTAATAAAATCTTATCCCCGAGTTCGGACCCAGAAGAATTCACTCATTCGAAGCGGTTATCAAACGCCCGGACCACTTTATACATTTTTCTCTCCGGCTACTTTCTTTTCTCTCTCACTTCTTCTCAGTTGTAATCGAATTCGCAGTAGCATTTACAATATGGAACAATGCAAAATCTAACATAAAAATAATATTCAGCTACAAAATAGCATTATAATCGAAACACAATAAATAAAGAACAATAACAAATATCTTAGATCTTACACTATCATATTACGACTAATGCATGACAACACTTCTACTCAACTAATCTTCTATTCTAATGTGTGTCGTCCATATTCCCTATCTAAGATCATGTTAAATAAAATTTTTTTCATGAAATATATGTATATGTCTTTTTTTTTTTGTGAAAATGCAAAGAAACATCAAACGTCGAATCTATCCTTTCCTTTTGACTTGTCCGACTTGACACATCCATAAGAAACAATAAATAGAATGGTACTTCTATTATATCATTGTTTAAATATAAGACAGAATACATCTGCAGACCCCCTAATTTGACTTCATCTTTCACTTTGACACTTCAAGTGGACAATGTTCATTTTTAACATCTAAAGCAGTCTTCAAGTGTGTCATTTTAGCACATTTTTCATAAGCAGCAAAAAAAATACTATGTGCGTGTGCTACATGCGCTAATGACATGAAAATTGACGAATAAAACGTGGACAATTTTCATTTCTCTTCAAATTAATTTTTAAATAACTAATTTTAATTAAAATAAAAAAATACCAATTAAATGTTGACACTTGCCATTTTTAACCCAAATAATTATTTTAAAAAATGAATTATAATTACCTCCACCCTTACCAAATCTATCTTCTCCAGCCCATCAACTTGCTTCCCCACCCTCAGTCGTCTTCTCCAATTCCTACCGTTGTTTCACCTCCTTTGCCCACCAACCCACCCCCATAATCAAAATTTTCTCTTCAATTACCTACTAATACACAATCATTTAAAAAAAAATGTTATGAATTCATCCTAAATAAAATCTGTTAAAAAATTGTTGAGATGTCACAATTGGAGGAATTTTTCATAATCAAATTGCATTCGACATTATTCATTCTTTCATGTTAACTCTAAAATCTATCTCAAAACTTTTCACCATTAAAGGACCTTAAAATTGAGTAAAATCGAGATGGAAAATGAGCTAAAATGAGTGATTGAAAATTATGAATTTATAGAAGTTGAAAGAAAAGGTGATGATAGATTAATTTTCCACCATTTTTGACTATCATTAAGGAAGAAATCATGGTTGCGTGAGTTGTTGGTGGATAAAAATGGAGAAAAGTGTTGGAGCAGATCAAAAGGAAGACAGGGAAGAAGAAGAAGAAGAAGAAGAAGAAGAAGAAAATTAGTAATTTTTAAGCTGCCCACGTGCTCAAAGTGTGTACACTACACACAACGTGTCAAATCAGTAAAACGTGTCAAAGTGGCACAGTTGATGACTACTTAAGGTGTTAAAAATGAATATTATCCACTTGAGATGATAAAGTGAAAGATGGTGCTAAATTGAGGGGGTTGTCGATAGAGTAGGAAATGAACCACCATTACGATATGACCATGGGCTACACAAAACGCATTGACAAACTTTTGAATAGACCTTTTAAGACTATCAAAGTATTTTAAGTATTAAACGAACTATCATGAGAGTTGTAGCAAATATAGGTGGAAGGAAGATGGAGAAATATTGAGTCTTCTAAATGAGTATGGATTCATAGGCAGAATTGTGAATGAATTTGGGTCTGAATTACACATGGATTAATAAAATAATATCACATATTTAATTATAAAAATTTACTTATGTCACATCAGATTTTGTTATAGAGAAAATACATAAAAATTCCTCTAAACTTGTCTGCATAACTTAGTTTAGCTTCGTAACCTTATAGACGTTTATTTACCCCTTATTCGACTTTGATGTGAAATTAATACCCCTTCTGAAAGCAATCCCAGATCAAAGGATAGCAGTATTATACACGCGCCTTACACATGTATAACAACATTTTAAAGCTTTTATTATTATTATTTTATTTAATATATTTTTTTAGTTTATGCTTTTTCTTCTTCTTTTGCCTCAACGTTTTCAATTTTATCCACATTCATCACCATTTTTTTTCTACATTTTCAGATTCTCAAATCACCAACAACGTCGCCTCTTTCTCTGCTCAATCCGCCACTAATGTCAAGGAATTCATCAACAATTTCCTCCATTGATCACTATTTTTCTTCTACAATTTCAGATTTCAAAATCACCATCAACGTCGCTCCTTTCTTCGCCCAATCTGCCATTAATATCAAAAAATTCATTAACAATTTCCTCGATTCATCATCATTTTCCTTCATTCATCACCATTTTTCTTCTACAATTTCAGATTTCAAAATCACCACCAGCGTCGTCCCTTTCTCCGCTCAATCCACCATTAATGCCAAAGAATTCATTAACAATTTTCTCCATTAATCTTCATTTTAAAAAAAATTCTCAGCAATTCCGTCTCTAATCGGTGTCCCACCAACACTCTCAGGCGCTCAGCTGCCTATACACCGCCTCCCGTCATCACCTCCTTCACTTTCTCTATTTCTCTCTATCATTTTTTTCACATTCAACATCATTTTTCATAGTGAAACTTCTTTCAACATAAAGATCTACAACGCACACAAACACACCGTGCTCATAATTCAAAAGCTTTTCAACAAGATAGTTCATATATGAGATTTGTAATTGTATAGCAGAAAGAAAAGTCGTCGAAATTTAATTTTTTCGATGAAAGTGAGACGATTTCAATCACAAATTTTGAATCTTAAAAACCGATTAAGAAAATAAAAGATTTTAGTAAAGCATTTTAATAAGTGCTTTAAGTATACGCAGGTTTCATCGAAAAATTAACGTTGACGAATATTTTTTTCGGCGAACTAATGCAAACTCACATATAATCTGTCTATAATAAATTACTAATCTTTATTTTTACTGTGTAAAATTAACACCGAGAAACAGAAGAAGAGAATTTCATGGAGGGTATTTAAAGATTGTGAAAAATTGGATATGGCTTTGAGATAAATTTTGAAAAGATGAAAAAAAAGGGCCGAAAAGTAGAGAAATGAAGAAGAGGAGAAGAAGGGAAAAAATTAAAAATCTAAAAAGAAAATAAAAAATTAAGAAAAATATAATTAAGTATAATTAGTAGCATCATCCAATTAGAAAGCGACACATGTATATTTTGAATCATGTTTAGTGCATTTTTCTCTACTCACAAGCATCTCAAATATTTAATAATATTTTTTTCTACGTTACTTATTAAGGAGGTATTGATTTCACATTAAAGTCAAATAAGATGATAAATAAACAACAGTTATGATGCTAAACTAAATCATGGAGACAAATTTAAGGGTTTTTTTTTTTATGTATTTCTCTTCTGTTATAAGGAGGAATAACTTTAAACTTAAACTACCATATTAATAATTTTAAATTATTCAAAAATAAAATAAATGAAAATTTAGTGGTACATTCATATGCTAACTATTTTTTGTATATAATTTATTAAATCATTAGATATTGATATAAAATGAACATTATTTTTCATTGACATATTTTTAAAAAAGAGATAAAAGAAAGAGAGTATGTATACGTGAAGAGTCAATTCCACTTTATCCCCATAATATTTAAGAGTTTGAAAATATATTCCCTTCACATAGAATATGTTCTTGATGTGATTTTGACGTTTGAAAAACATTTATAATTAATCTCAACTGATATGTATTTTTGAAGATGTAATAATCAGTTAAGCTTTAGACTCTGTATTTGTGCACAAATCTAATGAATTTTTTTTCTTTCAATTCGGTTCTTAGACGGTTACTAAATGAATGGTGGAAATTTGTTTATCTTTTAACAAAAGATGATGATGATACTCAAGTTTAGCTAATTTCCTTATTGATTTAAAATATATATATATATATATATATATATATATATATATATATAGCTCTAAAATATTATTTTTATGTTTGCCTTGTGAACTTCAAAAGACAATTTATTTTTCATTGTATTCAAAGTCATAACATATTATCATCCCTTTTCTCATAATTTTGAACATTTTCCTCATTTACTATTCTAAAATCTTTTTAAAAATCTCTTTCTTTATTATTCGCCTTTATTATATTTACTTCTTTAAAGAGACTGTGAAACGACTAAGTACATAATGTTGTAATTAATTTTTTCAATTAATCATTCTTCACCTCGCGTACAATCAATTTTTCTATGATACTTGATCACTGATAATTAATTGGTCAATCCTTTCCTCTACTTAATCATATTTTGTTTTATATATATGTCTTTTACTTTTTTTTTTTTTTGAATTCTCATGTAAGTTATTCTTTTTCTTAAATGTCAAATAATAATGAGTGAAACTGTGAAAAATTAAGATATATATATATATATATATATATATATATATATATAAAAGTATGACTTAAATTTTTTTACTTAATAGGAACAATATTTATGTGACCTTAAGATGTCATAAAATTATTTATTAAATAAATAAAGTTATAAATGTGAAAGCTTTGAAAATTATGGATATTACTAATATTAATTAAGAGTAGATGTTATTAAGATGAAAAACAATGAGTTATATAGATGGGTTTTTAATGAAAAATAATTAAGAAAAATGAGAGAAAGAAATCATACAAGAAGAAAAAAAAAAGACAAATAAGAATAAAGGCTATAGAGAGGTGTCATATCACCTTGTATATGTCGCTTCTTTATATATAGATATATAAATTAATCAAAAAAATGTATTTTCATGTATGTGATTATTTTCCTTTACAAAAATTAAATTATTAAAAAAGTATATTTTGACGTATGTGATTATTTTCTTTAAAAATAAAATGTAAATTCTAATCTTAAGGAAAATAAATTAAGCCAACAAATATTACCTCCATAGATCCATCATGTTACTCCTCAATAAAATCTGCTTCCTACATAACAACAACGACATAAAACATTGATAATCGTCATAAGTAAATTAACATCTAATTTGACGTGTTTAATCATTTTCCTTAGAAATAAAATGTAAATTTCAATATTAAGAAAAAACAACAACAAAACTTTACCTACACAGCTCCTCATATTACTCAATAAAAATTTGTTTCCTGCATAACAACAACACATGAAGAAATGATAAATTTATCAACATCTAATTTAATAAGTACATGTCATTTCAATGTAAGAAATTGATCAATATTTTCTGAAAGTTCTACATGTGAAAAAAAAAAGACAGAAACAATGATCAGTGCATGTTTTAGATTTACCAATGAACGTTCTTATTTAAAAAAAAAATCATCAATAATATCGATAGATATCCATTGTAAAACTCGAATTCTTAGACAAAGTAGTCTCATGAATTGAAATATATCATGAATTAATTATCACATCATACATGTGGAATAACTTAAAAAATAAAAAAATAACGAAAATAACAAAATAAGCAATTGATTGAATTCAAAATAAGATTAAGATTATAATATTAAGAATACAAAGAAAGGATAATGAAAATTAGGAGAGGAGGAAATCATAGAAATTTTTCTTTTTGAGAATTTCTCAATACAATTAAATTAACATATGCAGGCAAACTTTAGTATATAAAAATTCATGTTTTTTTTTTTTTTTTAATGTTTGGGAGTAACTTTTAGAAGCCCGAAGCTCACAAACCAGAGTGTATGAGCAAAAAGAAGTCCTAGTGTGTATGTATATGTGCAAGGAAGAATGCAAAGGGGTTAGAAACATTTTGTAACATTTATTGGCTTTTTTTTCTTCTTAATTTGATGTAATTGTAGATGTAATTGTATAGTTATTAGCTTATAATTTAATATCATTGAATGATATTATTTTATAAATTTCTAAAGAAGGAGAAATTAAGAAGAAAAAAAAAGCTCAAAAAACCCCACAAAAAAGACATATATGATTGCTTGATTCTTAGGCATGCCACATAGGATTGACTACTGATCTCTTTTATATGTATATACTAGTAGAATAATCCGCGCGAAAGTACCTATTAATAATTTATTTTATAAATTTAGATAAAAATGAAGATAAATTTTTATATTCACATATAAAACTTACTTAATTATGTATGTTGATAAAACTAAAAATATAAAATGTTTTTATTAAAAAAATAGAGTTTGGAGAAACTTCATTTCATAAATGAAAAAAGAAGAAGGTATTTTTAAAAAACATTTTTATTTTTGATTTTATATATATACACACACAGTGGCACCTATACATAGTTATTTCATTTCATTTATTAGATAGAAATTATTTTATTTTACTAATATTTTCTTATATTAGAATAAACTAAACCATGAAATAAAAATTACAGAAATTAATTAAAAAGAAAAATAAAAAAATAGTCAAGCTAAAGTGTACCAAATAAAACATATATATATATATAGAGAGAGAGAAATTAAAGACTACATTAAATTCTTCAAATGAATACCACATTCAATATATATTAAATTCAAAAAAAAAATAAAGTGAAAAAATAGAAAAAAAGGAATTAAAAGGAGTTAGAAAAATAATATTTGAAAGGCTTCAATACACAAACGAAAATATTTAGTTATTAGGGAAAACCTCTTATGTTAGGATTTGTATTTAAAATTTATCTTTTTTTATATATATTTTTCTTTGCTTTTTAATCATTTTTCATGTTAAAAAGTTTCTTTCACATTAATTAGATTTTAAAAGCACTTAAATAATTATCCATGATGCAACGTACTTTAATCTTGATTTAAGACTATAAACTTAGACTCGTTATAATTTTTTTGATCTTTATAAGCGATAGTATTTTTGTACATCATATATTTACACATAATTAAGAGTTTTGAAAATAAATGTATTTTATTTTATTCATTTTTTAAGTGATTAAGAATTTTTAATTCCTCTATATGACTAATCGATTTAGATTTAAGATTATAGATAATACTTTATATTTTTGCTCAAGCTATATTGTGATGAGATTCATAATTCTCATCTTCATATTAGTTTTACCTATTGTTGAAATTGATAAATAAATAAATATTTAAGTTGATATTTATATACCCACACTTGCAGTGTATAATTGTTTAAAAGTTATTTTGGCTTAAAAGCATTTTATTTTGGCTTAAAAGCATTTCAATAATTAAAAAAGCAATTCTATAATGCTAAAAGTAATACAACAAAATGATTTCTCAAACATCGTTTGATATAAATCCTTCATGTAGATTGTAAGACATGTATTTATAATATGATGTCTTGTGGTCATAAATAAATTAAGCAGCACAAAATAAATGAATTAAATGTCAATGAAAAGTGAATAGAAAGATCACCACATGAAAAGCAATAGGACACCAAAAAATATAAAGGCATCCACAATATTCAAACTAGAAGCCAAACATCATAAAGAATGTCAATGACCAAATATGGTAATGTATCGGTTATGTCCAACGTCTCTTCTCCAGCAAATTTACACTCTTCACCACTTTCACATTTGCTTGAAATTACATCACCACTCAGTTCTCTTTGAACACTTCTTTCCTTGATGTGTTGTCACAATCTCAATTATGTTATATTTTAGAAGATAGCAAATAATTTTTATTTCTTGTTGGTAAAAAATATATGGAAGTTCAAGCAATGAAAATTCTAAACAATATACAATGAAAGAAATAATCTTAATTTTGATGAAGGAGGGGAAAAAATTCATAATGCCTCTGATTATAGAATAACAATATGGAATATCAAATGATATCATGAATACAACAACAAACAACAACAATAAACCCAGTGTATTCCCACCTAGTAGGGTCTGGAGGTAAGATGTACGCAGTCCATACCACTACTTCAGAAGAAGTAGAAAGATTGTTTCCGATAGACCCCCGGAATGATATCATGAATATGACTATTAATATAATTTAGGAGTTATGAGCATCAAAAGTCATGGGAGTAAAGACAATTAAATTTTTATATTAAAGAATAAGAATAAATGAAATAGTAATTCATACATTCATTTTAATTGTTAAACAAATTAATTAATTCATGAAAAGAATAGAGAAAAAAAATTTTAAAAAGAAGAAAAAAATAAATAGGAATGGGATCATAGAGAGATGCCACGTCACCTTCTCTATGTTCTTCCTTTATTATTATATATATAGATTGATTTAACTTTGTGATAATTTTTTATCTTAAAATGTGGATGAATGGGCATTTTTGATCCAAAAATGAAATGTGGGATTTTTCACCCTTTTTCGTCCCCTAAATAACAAATCCATAAAAAATTGTACCCGAGTTGTCATTCTAAATCTTCAAGTTCCTCTTTTAGTAAAATTCTAGCAAAGTGGTTAGCAATCGGTCCAGACCAGTATACGCATTTTTCTCTCCGAATCCGCCTTCTCTTTCAGTTGCTGTTCTCCTCTTCTCAACTGTAATCAAATTCCTAACAATGCTTCACTTCTGATCTACACCGTCAATTACAAAGCAATACACTTAATCGACGGCCATGGCTCACTGGATCTCTTCTAAGCTCAAAGTCGCCGAAAATCTCCTTCATCAGGTTCCTCTTTTTTCCGATTAAAAAATTGCTAATTTTGTTAGAATTTTTCTGGAATTACTTTTTTTTTTTCGTTTGATTTTTCCGAGTATTATTCTGTACTAGTGTAATCTCCTTCATCAAGTTCCTCTTTTTTTCCGATTGAAAATTGTTTATGTGTTAGGATTTTAGTCGAATTGATGTTTTTTTGTTTGATTTTATGAGTATTATTTCGTAGTAGTGTGATCTCCTTCATCAGCTCCTCTTTTTTCCATGCTTAATCTCATGCGAATTGCCTGTATTATTCACTGGAATTAATTTTGAAAATTTTATCTAATTGATTTTTCATAATATTTATGTCGAGTGGTTCAGATAGATCAACAAGCAGCTGATTCACTCCGTAAGAGTGAGAAGCAGCGATCTGATGATATAAATCCCAAAATCATTGCTAAAACAAACGAGAACAAGCCGCTTAAGGAACAGTTCAAGAAGAAAAGTCTTGAAACAAATGATTTAATTCAGATATCGAGAAGTGATCGTAATTCAGCTTCTATTAGCCTGGAAAAGAACAATAGTTTTGGCAGCAATAGTAGTTATAAGATACATAAGGAGGCCGTGACTCCAATAGATTCGAGTCCCAGTTCCAGTACCAGTGCTCTGACTGATAATGATTGGACGGAATTGTTAAGTGCACCGAGTTCAAATGTCACTGCTGGGGGGAATGCTAGTAGTAATGGAGTTGGAAGTGCCCGTAGTGGTAGGAGTGATGGTAGAAAGCAAAGAATTTTGGGGGCTGGGTCGAATTTGCCAGCTTTGGATGGGAAAAGGAGACAGAAACCTCAAAAGGTTGTTAACAGTGTTAAAGGATCAAATACTCATTCAGAGAATGAGGCAGATGGTAGAAGGTTTGATAGAAGAGCTAGCAATGTGGACTATACAGTCCCGGTAACTTCAAATGTTGAACTTAGAACTGATGGGGAAGGTTTGGGCCGGGGGGACCACCATCGGAAACATGAAAATGTGAAGTCTTTGCTTGGAAATAAGGATGATCAAAATGAAGTTAAGAATGAAGGTTTGGATGTTGTTAAGGGTGTAGAGAATTCTCCATCTGGAGATAAGAGCCTTGGCATTGTGCCGGCGTCTTCCACTCTTGTTAAGGAGGTGGGCGCAGAGAGTAAGCTGGATGTCAATCAGAGGAATAGGTCTGTGAAGGCTCTAGTTGACAGGCCAAAAATGGACTCTACGAGTTCCACTTCGCTGAAGATGAGCTCTTCTTCACCTAGTAATGTAGAGTCTGATTCTGAGACGGATTCAACATCTTCATCAGACTCGGAAAGTGAACGTGAAAGAGAAGAAAGGAGAAGAAGAAGGCAACAGCTCCTGGCTGAAAAAGCGGCTGCAAAAGCAATGGAAGCTATAAAAGAACGTGAGAACAAGGTTGCTAAATTGGAAGGCGAGAAGCAGAGCTTGGAAAAAATACTTGAAGAGCGGGCCAAACAACAAGTTCAAGAGGTAAATGCTTAATCTTTCTGTTTACTGTTGTTATTTAGAATGTTTACTTTCCTATTTTAACTTCTGTTGGAAATCATAGTTTATTTCATAAAAATGGCTTGCTACCTTAGGGAAGGATTTGACCTCTCCCAACCACATGATTGAGCAGTTCCTGACTCAAGAACGTACACACTTGGTGGAAATAATCAATCTTTTTATAAGTAATGGAGGAAACCAGTTTGTTGTTCTGGAATTTAAGATAAAATGTGCATTTGGCTCAGGAAAGTCTTTCAGAAGAAGCGTCAACCTCTATGATTCTAGTTGCATAATTTGACCGGAAATTTGCCAATTTTTGGTAGGCTTCTTTTAACTTGTTTCCAGGGGGATACTAAGGTCTCTTGTATTGAAGTAAAATTTGAACAATTTCAATCAAACCCCATAGCCATGTCACCTTGATAGGCATAGATAGTTGGTTGTATTCTTGACTATTTCCTAGTTTCTGATTATATTATTTTATATTGTGCATTGATCTAATCATACCTTTTCGCACGTGTCCTGAGAAGTTTAACCAACTTTTTGGTTATTTTTGTTAAAATAAAAGTTAAAAGTAGAGCAATACAACAAACAACAACATATCCAGTGTGTTCCCACAAAGTGGGGTTGAAAAGTAGAGCAATAAAGAAATAATTTCTGTTCTGCTAATTCCACGCCAGCTTAGCTTGTAAAGGTTTTCCAAGAGTTGCTCATGTTTTGTTTCTTCTGGATTGGAATACATTTTGGTTCTCCTGCTTTCTCAATTAGAGAACTTCCACTCTTTAAAATGATAAAGAAAGAAAGAGACGGGGGAGATTTTCCTTCATTTTCTTATAATGTGATCTGCATGAACTAGAATCTGCAAATCAAGCAGTGCGTTGTTTCTCATTCCCCTTGCAATAGAACAACTTAACTCTAAGTGATACTGTTTCAGGTCCTGATTATTTAACTAACAAAATCTTTTGGGAAGGTCAGGGAAAGGGAATGAGAATACTGCTTGTTTAATCACTAATTTGCACTTTCCGTTCATAAAGTAATTTCCTTTATCCATAGAAAGGCTGACGTTTCTCAGCCTTGGTTGTACTTCTCCCTAGTGCATCCACCTAAAATTTTCACCGTAGACATGTCAAACAAAAGAGAGAGAAGAATTAGAAGACATTTCAAAGTTATGGCCAACTACCATGTTTATGACTACTTCTTTGTTATAGGCTTCTGAGTTACAGATGAAGATGATGGAAACGATGGAAGCTGTTGAGTTGGAAAAACAGAAGCATAATAGTACTAGAATGGAAACTCTTGCACGATTAGCAAAGCTTGAGGTACTTTGGAATCTGCCTAATCATTTTGCCTGTACATGTTTATATTCAGTTGTTGGGCAAGCTGGATAGCGCTTGGATAACTGTCATGGTTAAAGCATTCCTCCAGATAATGATAAATATTTGAAAGTGCAAATTTAATACTGTAGCTATTTCTTGCAGACTGTAAATGCTGAGCTTGCAAGGTCTCTCGCCACTGTTCAATGGAATCTTGAAGTAGAGGTATATGAAATATTAACCATTGTTTCAGCAGGATTTAAAATCCTATTGTACTCTGCTTCTACAACTAGAAAACAGTTACAGCGCATTCTCTCATATTTTGTGGATGTTAATTGCATTTGCTGTGCAATGTGATTTCATAAATAAAGAATATCTATAACTCCTTACTCATAGCTGATTCACTTTGCAGCTCTCTACCTTGGTACTGTGGAGTATCTAAGTTCTGTATTTTATTTCCTTTTGGGAGGAGAGGGGGAGGTGGGGGTATCACATCAGGTTGTTGCCAATACACTTTGGTCTTCCCCCAATACGCACACACCCAAAAAAAGAAGTTTGTTGCTCAGACACATAAATGAAGGAACAATTAAGTGCATTCTTGCCTCACCTAGAAAGTATGTTGCTTTGAGCAAGTGAACTGTTATTCTTACTTTAATATTGTATTCCTCCCCTATTTTTTCTTTATAAAAGAACAAATCAGCTTTAATCAAGCATTGCTAATTTGGTTTTTATCTGAGTAAATTACTTTTTCAACTTCACAGATTACTATTTCTGATTGAATCTGCTTAGGAATCAAAACAAAGCATGTTATTAACTAGTGTTTAATGTTAATGCTTCAGGTTAGTCAGGTTGCTAAACTACGCCAACAGATTGAGTTAAAAGAAGCGGCTCATGAAGGTCTGCTTTTGGCATCTTGACCGAGTCCTAAGTAGTATCTTTTCACGCCTTTTACGTCATACTAATCAGAAAAAGCTGTTACAAATGCCTGTATTGCAAATGTGCATTCATAAACTAAACACGTCTTTGGTTACGTGTAATAATATGAATTTCAGAGAACTTGTGTTGGCAAAGTCTGCAATACAGTTCATCATTATGTGGTGTTCCCTGCTTGAGACATCAACATAGTATAAATTGCATTGCACGCTATAGGTGACTGGTTAATTTAATGGCAGGAGGCCAGTTTTCTAGTCCACTTCTGTAGACCAGTTCATCTGTTTCTTGAGATCTTTTGGTGGAAAGATATGAACACAAAAGATTGAAATTGATAATATGTTCTGTAAAAATGATTTTTTTTCCAAAAGATAGGTTTTTTCACAAGAAAGAGATCCTGAAGCTTTTAACAATCTTCTTGTCTTGCAGAATTGAGAAGGAAGATATCTAGGACACAGGGAAGTGGTGAAAAAGTAAGTATTGCCGGCTTTTTTTGTCTTTAAGCAGATTACTTTCTCTTAGATAACAAAGTTTTCCTTTCCCTATACTTTCTTCAAGATAGCTAAGATTTCATTTCCCTATCTTCTGTTTTTTTTTCTTTTTGATTACTTGTAGTTAATGGCTTCAAAAGGGATTGAAATGGAGAGGGAGATGCTTGAAGCAGAGCACTCTTTCTTAACAGATAAAGTGGGATTGTTGCAAGAAAAGGTAAAACAACTTTTTGGCACCATCAGATTTACTTCTCTACTGGACCTGGACCTTTTTAAATTAATATAGGAGCCGAGTGGTAATATCTTTGGAAACATTAGATCTGAGTGGATTGTGTATTATATCTTTATTTCATGCACGTCTGCTAGCACACTTAATTGTTGAAACAACAGTACTATTTGGGTTTTGTCCCAGTAAATGTCTACTTTGAGAATAGCCTAGGAAAATTCACCTAGCTATAGTTCATTTGACACGGATTGTTTGGCATAATTCAGGGTATGTAAATTAGTTCTAAGACAAATAATTTGGATAGTGCTGCATTGGTTGTGCTCTTGAATTGCATATGGATCATGATAATTTGCTTTCCTGCTGTCAATCTGAGTTATACTGACAAATTTATGATGCCCTTTTCGTTTGGTCAGTATTTGCATTTTATGTTACTGCTGTCTGCTGCAATACTAACCTTTGTGTTAGTATGTCAATGTTTTGTGATTTTACAGCTGTAAGAGAAGGACCATTTTCTTTGTAGGGTACTTGTGTTGCATACGACGGATCCCACATAACTAATATTTAGAGACTGAAAGAATGAAACTGTAACGCTGTTTTAGTATGTTTTGTTGGACATTGTTTTAGGAAATTGATGTAAAAAGTGTGAAAACAGTGATTGACTTGTATAGTTGTATACGAAACTGAAAAATGATAATGGCTGTTGCTTTGCTTTCTGTATCATCTGTTAAACTCATCTATTTCGGTCAATGTGACCACTGGATCTCTAGGCAAAGACACTAGAAAGAAGCATTGCCACAACACAGCATGAACTGGAAAACCCAACTGCAGTGGAAATTGAACTCAGGCGGAGACTTAGTCAGTTGACCGATCATCTGATTCAGAAACAAGCTCAGGTTCTTTCTCTTAAATAACTGTGACTCAATATGGAGTTTTATTAGGAAGGAATCTTGCTCTCAATTTTTTTAGCTTTTCGAGCTGTCTGATATTTCTTATATTTGCTGATTAAAAAACAAATTAATCTGTTATATATTCAATATGACAAAATGCAAATGTTCATATCAATAGATCCTCGAATCCACTGTTCAATTCCGTGAATGGCTCACAAGTATGCTAATTTCCTCTAGGGAGTCATTTACCTGGTTTCTGCAGATAATAGTACATGGACCATAAGACAGGGTTTTCTGAACTTTGCTTGTACTTCAGGTTGAGGCACTTTCTTCTGAGAAGGCCACAATGACATTTAAGATTGAGGTACATTTCTAATTTTCTATCCTTGATAAGATATTACCATTACAATTTTAATAGCAGGTAGTTCACAGAGTGCCTCAATCCAATTCTTTGCATCATATTTAGGCTGTTTCAAGATCACTAGAAGAAAACAAGTCTATGTCAGCAGATTTTCCTAGTACCTCATCAATGAGTGATTTGGAGTCTGGGTTATGGGAGCTCTCCAACACAAAGTTGAGGCCATTGATTGAAGAAAGAATGCGATCAGGCCAGCAACATTTAGGATCTCTGATTCGGCAGTTAGACTCCATCTTCTGCACCGGAATGGTGTTTGTTAGAAGGAATTCAAACGCAAAAATATTTTCTCTGGTTTACCTCGTCTTCCTTCATCTCTGGGTCGTATACATTTTAATGTCTCATGCTCCTGTCTCTGAGGACAACATTGGTGCCATTATTTCCTTGGAGAATATCAACAAAACGGGAGGCATGTGATCTCATTTATTGATGTGTATCACCAAGTTCATTGGATCCATCATTTTTTGTTTTGAGATCCTTTCAGCATCTCCACCCCAGCCATAAGCACAGATGTATAGAAATGCACCATTTGTTAAACAAACCTCAGGTGGTATATCTAGGTCAAGGAATGTATAAGTTTTAAAGGTCAATATGCATTTCATGGCAAATAGAAATTTCATAATGTGTAGTTATGGTTATAATTTCTAGCAATTCCTTCTCATTAAGACGTGCACGTTTTTCTGTCTTCCTAACTCTCTTCCCCACCCCCGAGCTGCAAATATTTGATTGAAATATTTGCATCAATAGTCTATTGCAAGGGACATTCTGCATCCGTTTCTTAATTGCTAACATAATTTTTTGTCAGCAGCATCTTTTATGACTTTGCATGTGTAAAACATACATGTCAAAACAAAAGGCAAAAGCAAAAAAAAAAAGGCATGGTGGTGCTGAGGCGGGCAAAGCAAACAAACATTCTAGAAAGCATAAACATATGAACTTTTAAGAATGCTGTTGTCTAATTATTGGAGAAAGCTTTGAAGTTGCAATGACAAAGAAGCTATAAGTTTACTCAACTATGTGAAACCCAGATTTGATTCAAGATACAATTGGGGAATATAGCAAAAGAAGTTGAATACACCAGCCAAACCAATCAGTAAAAGGATTACATAATTGAACGGAAATTCATAGCAAGTGAGAGGTTAAATAGGACTTCGAGCAGCCAAAGGCGGATGTGGGAATAATCAAGCAGAGCAGGTCTGTGCAGCGAGCGGCTGGCTAACTATTTGCTCTAGTACGGAATCCCAAACATTAAGCAGTCAACTTGTCTTTGGGTCCGTTCCACTGCTTCCTTGCTGGCTTCGTCTATTCCTTGCAAACAACAGAAATTTCTTAACAATGATAGAAGACAAAGTTTGAGTCTTACAAATAAGCAAAAACACACATACAAATGTGCTTTTGGCCCCAAAAGTAAAACCAATTGTAGCTTCCTCAGGCCATACATGTAAGTTTACTCCAGTTGTTAAGGTTAAATCTTGAGAAGTACAGAACTTGAGACATGATCACAGCCAAAAGTATATGATAGACACACACATAAGTATCAACAAAATGTTTGTTAAAAGCATGAATGAAGTTGACCCTCCCGAAATTCAGAGAGGGTGCTCTAGCTGAACTGAAGAAAAGAACCACCAAAATCCAACAACATAATGTCATAAACATAATTGGAAAAAATTGTGAAGGACAAACTTTGAGCTAAGGATTTTAAGTTATACCAGCTTAGCTCTTCTTGGGGAAGATTGCGACTGTATAAAGGAAACTCAAAAAGGAGTATTCCTTTGAGCCATTGAGGAAGACTCCCATACATCCCAGGAGGCAGCAGAATAAGAGGACTGCAACAATAATATATCAATTTTTACGTTCTACATTGAAATCAGAGAAAATAGTAGCGAAAACTATAAACCAACCTAGTTTTTCTCTTATATGATCTATATGCAGCAACATTTCCAAACTTCTTGTCTGCTGATGCCTGTTAATTAGAGCATGTAACAGCATAAGCTCATATTTAGTGGCAAATGTAGTAAGACAAAGCAGTGATTGTACCTCGAGCAAGGGTATGCCACTAACAAAAAGGAGCAGCAAGGTTATGAATACAGGTCCAAACATAACAAGCCATTCAGCACCTTCTAGCACCGGTGTCGAAGCCAGGAAAAAACCCCACCAAAGTAAAATCTGAAGAACAGAAATTGTTTCGCTATGAAAAGGTAATAACTTCTATAAACTACAACACCACAGATGGCACAATCAAAGGACTAACCTCACCAAAATAGTTTGGATGACGTGAATATTTCCAAAGGCCAACGCTGCACCACTTTCCTCTGTTTTCCGGGGAGTTTTTGAATGCCAACTTTTGTTGGTCAGCTGTAATCTCAACCAAAATCCCAATAATCCACATTATCCAACCAATGATATCCTGAGCCTGAACAGAAGGACCCTTATCACTTGCATTAACAACTGTCACTGGTAAACTAACAGTCCATACCCAGATTGACTGCAATTAAAATTAAGTTGTCATTCACAAAGCAAGAGAATCTCATTCTTCTGTCATTCACTAGTGAGAGTATATCTTTCTGCGGAGAGTATAAAACAATATAAAGCAAGACACAACCTACGAATTGTTGGATAAAAGGAAACAAAACCTGAAGTATCCAAAATATTGCCAGTTTTCCAAGATTGTCACGTTTGTCATCAAAGCGTCTGTCCTCCCCCCACTGTAATATTCTGATAAGAATAAGGTTAATGATAAAGCTAACGTGCAATATCTGTTTGACATGACTCTATCAACCATGCAAACCAATATAATTTTATCATTTGGAGGAGTGAGCCTTGTAACTAGTACCGATAGATAGCTTCCTATATCTTTGCAAAGGATGACAGTTCATTCCTTTTCCATTAAATCTTTGCAAAGGATGACAATAAGAAAATTAGGAAAAGAATATACACAGGTTTAATAGTATAATTCGTACTGGTCTTACCTCATTAATAAAAATAGCCCCAAGCGAAGGCCCCATATCACTACAAATAGCGACAAAACCACCTGAAAGACAGAATGATCAAACAGAATAAAACATTATCCAACAATTTCCTGAGCACTGTCAATTACATTTTTGAGCAAATGCAGATTAATGAATATAAAATGAGTTCATGAGGCGTGTGATTAAAACATAACAGCACAAAAGTTAAATTCTCAAGTACAATACACTAAATTCTAAAGTTTTAGCCTAATACTGTCCAATTCAATATACAATGAATGCATCGTCCCATTAAAAGAACGGAAGTGGTTGTTACAGCAAAGGCCCCGGAAACTGACGAAATGTACATGGGCATAGGGGAGAGGGGAGGGGTTTGGGGAGGAGGGTACCATAGAAAAAGTGACTACTAGCAAAGCACTTGTTGGGATTAACAAAAACTTTCTAAAGTGAATTTAGCAAGATAACCGAACTTCAAAATGATCGCCAAATCAGAGATTGACGAAAAATCTTACCTGTCGAAAGTACCATGAACCTTTTAGCACCAAGGTCAAAATAGCGAGTACAATGAAGTTCGTACTTCCTGTATTGAAAATATTGACAGAAAACTAGTAAGTGAGTGTCCCCCAACCCGGAAGAATATAAGTGAATAACAAATTTAAGTCAAAGAGATTGGTATTCATAACAAAGCTGCTCCACGGCAAATACTACCTTGGTGACAATGAATGGATAGTTAAAGAGATGTGAAGTAAACAGGTAACACAATTCTTTTAGCATAGGTATCTAAAATCAATCCCCAATTACGATAACCTTGTCATGAATCCAAGGTCAAACTTGAACATCCCACAGTTTAAGGAAGCAACTTGTGAAGTATATATAAACCCACCCATGGCCTAGATAATAGTAAAATCTAGTCTGGAATAGTCTAATCATTGTTAGCAACGCATCAGTAAGCTAATGTGCTTACAAAAACTAACTTAAAACTATCAATCTAGATAGATATCTGTAATACAAAGCAGCACTAGAACGTCAAGTTTAGCAAGAATAGGCTATGTGTTAACTAAGCAAGATAGGCTTATAAAAAGGTAAACCAAAGAGTATAACAACACATTGTCCTGTGGTACTGTGGTGCATCATTTTAAAAAAAAAAATTGTACTTTGGTGTAGAGTTATAGCAGCATCTTTGTCGGTTTGTGCTATAGATGGAACAGGAGAACCGAACCCAAAAGACTGCCAGTACTCTTTGCAATCAACGAGGGGCAATTGGTTCATAAAAATGCCCCCTGCTTGAGGACCAACAATCCCGTTGGTCATGGCTGACACCACTTCTTTGATTCAAGCTACCAATCCTGACACCCCTTTGCCCATATGGTCGCTGCTGACATCTCTCTTCTTTTTCTTTTTAGGCCTAGCTAGTCGTGGATGGCACCACTTTATTTGATTCCAGCCACCACTTGTGACACCCCTTTGCCCATATGGTCACGACTGACATATCTTTTCTTTTTCATTTTAGGCCTAATTGGTCGTGCGCTGACACCACTCGAGTATAACACTGTTGAGTTGCGGTCTCAAGCATTGATCAACCAATTGTAATAGACTAAACAGAGAGCAAAAGGTTAAGTATTAGCTTGGAGAGACCATTCAACCAATAAACTCACTATTAACCATTGAAGAAGGACAGTTGGCACCATATAAAAGAATCAATTGACATCTACAAGAAAGACACTGGTGCTTCATTGTTCCAGTGATTTAAACAAAGAATACAATAAACAATAAAGGTGATCCTCTAACATTATAGTTCCCTGTTAAAAGAGCTCTTATTACTTGCTAAATCACAAAAGGATAGACCATCACACACCTCCCATCAGCCAAACACACACACACACAAAGCAATACCAGAAAGTCTATCCGGCTGAATTATTTAAAAAAAAAAAAATCCTTTTTTCTTGTGGATAAGGTTGAATTTCAAGAACTGAGAAAAGGAAAATTCAGTAAACAAAAAAAAAACAAGCCGATAAAGACAATAATAATAATCTTACCAGCAAAGTCAGTAACTTTATCAAACCTGAGGAGTGCTGTGATAATGAAAAATATTAACTGATAACCCAACTGCAAAATGAATTAAAGAAAAAAAAAACAGATGATCAGAATATACTTATACTATAATAAATTAATAACAAACAAGACAGAAGGGAGAATGAAAGTAATAACTGTAACAATGGCAGTTAGGCCCAAGAAATGAGAATCCATAACTGTCCCTTATCTGTTCTTCTTTCCAAACTCCAAAGTGAAACAACTAATGATATATTCATTAATTTGTCTTTTGTTGTTTATGTCGCGTCGTTCCATGAAGTCCTTACATGTTACATTTGCCTAACTTGGGTTGGGCTTTGTTTGTAATATGTGTGGTTAAGATTTCTTATGTTGTCAAATCCAACGTCCCTAATTAATTTCATAACTAACTAGCCATGAAATAGGTAAAAAGGTTTTTTCTATTAGAAAAGATGATTTATAATCTTTGTTATTTAGTCATTAAACTTATTTTTAGTGTGAAGCTTCATTGCACGACTCACCTGCCGAGCAGGAAGCCTTAGTGATCCAGTTGTACCGAATAAAAGATTGTCGCTCGATGGATAAAAGTTAGGATAAACTATATAAATAGGTTGATCTTGAGCTTACATCAACGGGAAGACGTAACTTCTTAAAAAGTTAAAAGTCATGCACATAATTTTTGGGATGATATGATACAAAAAATATAAATTTATGTCTTGTGAAAAGTTAGTAATATTTGTTACGAGGGACCAAAATTAAGACCAACACAAAAGGGCAAAAATGCAAATGACCTACTGAGTCCATGATTTATGTGGGCCTAACCCGGACATATAACAATAGATGGCCCATCACATTCAAAACTATAAAAGCCCAAAGGCTTCAGGGATCCACCTGATTATCCGACTTAACCATCAAAAAGGATTCCTTAACATGAAAAAGAAAATACTCCTTACAAAAAGTTGGAGAAAAAAAAGAAAGAATGCTTTATTTCTCTTTTTAATAAGTTCATTATCCAAAACCAATAATCACAAATCTAACACTTATGAACAATAGTAGATCCCAGAATTAACGCTTAAGAGATTGACTTACCATATTTTAAATCTCTTTGAACCGGGTATTCACATCAAATCAAAGGAGTAAATACCTAGCATGCATGTGCCTATCTGTACTTCTATTGTTTAATCACGATTAATTCATACACGTTTTAATTACATTCAGCAACTTCATCTTAAAAGAATATATATTATAACATGTTTAAGATTGTAAATTTCTAAAAAAAATAAATTATAGTAGCTCCACAAATACCATAACAAGTCTAGAATAACATTTTTTTTGGTTTTCATTTTCTCTTACGTGTATTTATGAAAGTTATCTTAGAATGAAAGCAATAAGTCAAAAAGAGAAATGTAGTGATGTCAGAAAATGTACCAAAAAGAAGCAAAGCAATAAACATCTTTCACTTTATGATGTCGCACTTACCAATCTGCTTTCACTTTCAACTCTTAGCTTTACTCCTCAATTTTCTAAATCTTTTCAAACACTAGTTGGCGCTCTCCCAATTTTCTCTACTTAAATTTTTTTTTTTTTTTTGCAATACTGTCGTGGCAAATTGGTGATAATTATCTGTATATTAAACAAGTCTATTTTGTACAGCTAAACGGATTTGATTAATGCATAGTATTTGTGATGTCAATAGAGTAGAAAGACAAAACTCACGGGGTCCTAAGAACGGGACGTATTTAGAAGTAGGAGTGTAGGGTTTGGTTAAAAATTAAATCAAATTGATATTTGATTTGATTTATTTTAAATTTTAAAAATTGATATTTATCTTGTTTGATTTTGATTTTACTCTAAAATAATCAAATTGAACTAATAAAAATTATTTATATATTATTCATGAATAAAAATAAATATTTGTTAAATTGTATATTTTAATCATGAATTTAACTTTATTCGTATCACTTTTAGTCATATGTTTTCATCTAGTTGACAGTACGTCATGAGATTCTAAATGATTTTCGTACTTTGAATGACAAATGGTATTAATTGTGAAAATTATCTCGTTGTCTATGAGATTTTACATGTGCGTTTCATTAGACTATAGATAATCATTAGTTTTGAACTTTCTTTTTTATCCCTATTAAGCAAAAAATTTATGTTTTCACCTTTTAGAGGGTTTATCATATCAATCTCTTATGTTTAGTTTCTAAATATTTTTTGTACAAGCATTCATATGGTGTTATTCGTGGTTTTGCCTAAGTATAGCGCTGAATTGACATCTTAGTTTTAAGGTTGAGGCACAATACTTGGTTGACATCTCATATACTGGATTGAATTTGTTTTTTAAAAATTAAAATTTTTATCGTTAGTTGAAGTTATAAATCGAACTAAATCGACAAGAACAAAAGTGACGGTTATTTTTTTGTGTGTTGATTTGATTTGGTTTTAAAAATTTAAAATCCGATTAAGTTGATTTGATTATGATTTTAACCAATAATCAACACAAAACAACCCATAAATACCCTATTTAGAAGTTCGATTACAGATTCACGTGAGTTAAATAATTTTTACTACAAAAATTTAAGCTTATTAAATATTATTTAATTAAAATTTGTAGTTTTTTTTTTTAAAATTCTTTCTCGAATTAATGGTAGAGTCAAAATTATCACTAAGTTAGTTAAAAATCTTCAAAACTAAATGAACGAACTAGCCGAAGAAGGTCTTTGACATTTACAAAATATCATAAAAAATAATATAATCATGTACAAATAGTCTAGTTTATTATCAAAAAAAGTTGAGATAAACTCAAAACCCCGAGTTGTTTCTGTCTATACCTGAAGTTTCACCTTCATGTTCTTGATATTTCGAACCGACAATCTTAAAATTCAAGAGAAATAATATTAGTAACAATTTAAGCAACCTTTTTTTAATCGAAATAAACTTACTATAGTAATTATTTATATATTTTAAATTCACCTCCACCACCATCCTCGATTCCCCAAGATTTTTGATGCTTTACATGAAGACATTTTAAGGTCAAACATGATGATGAAATAGGATGTGTATCCCACTAGAGGAAGTGTAAACATGACGCCCCAATGAATATGTAATTGCACCGCCAATTGTTGACTTTGTTATTCTCGATTTCTGGAACCCAACTAAACAATTTACATATTCTTTCTCTACACTCTTTGACAAAATTAAAATAGAAGGGCAACAATTAATTATAATTTCAATTTAGTAGTAAGGAAATAGAGACGCATGAAAGGGACTAGAAGTGTATAAACATGTAGGATGTGTTTGGATTTGATTGGTGCCACATAATTTCACCAAGTCACGTAAAATTCAATCTATATAAAAACGTTAATTTCACCTCACATCTAGCTAATTACAATTTTTGGTACCTATCGTTTGGAAAAAAAATTCTAATTACTTTCAAGTGCCACATTTTTTTTTTTTTGCATGAATACGACATCTTAATTTTCACTTGATTCAGAATTAAGCACCCCCTTTTGGATTATATCAGTAAAATATGATAGGATAATGCTGCAGCTAAAAGATTTACTTCAGCTAAAGAAAGATAGAGCAAGTATGTCTAAATTGGGGTTGAATCAAAGTAGTTTAATCTTCAAGAAAACTAGAATAATTAGAAAACATTTAGTTTCGAAATATGCCTATTAAACCTTGATTAGGGTTTAAGTCAAATTGTAAATTTGTTAGATGTTCCTTTCGGACTAAATCGCACTGGTAAAATGGCAAAATAATTTGTTAATTTTTCTTTCGATTTTCTGCTTTTGGTTGGCACTAATTGTTTTGGAAAAGCCTTTAATTTCACTTTATCAATCAATAAAAATAAAGTAAAAGGTGAAAGGAAACTTTGACGACTCAACATTTTGATTGCAACTCTGCTGATTAGTCAGCCACGCAGCTAACAAAGATAACAAATTGATGCATCTCCAACAAACCCTAAATGATGCTAATCATTTTGCACCAAACTTAATCAATTAACACATTCACAAATTATTAATGAGCTAAAAACAACAGAGATGATACTGCTACAACAATAACAACTTAGTGTAATTTTACAAGCAAAATTTTAAAAACATGAAATATACATAAATTTTAATTCTATCTTTGCATGATAGAAAGAAGTTATTTTGAATGCATCCTTGACTCATAAGAAAAGTGATTAACAAAACATGCTAGAAAAATGTAAGAATAAAAAAAATGTGATAAACGTTAGGGTGTACAAAAATTGAACCAATCGATAAATCGAATCGATAAAAATATTATTGGTCTATTATTATTGGGTTAACAGTTTTTTAATGACTTTAAAAAAAAATATTGGGTTATTGGTTCGATTCGATTTTTTGTTATTGGGTTATTGTGCAAACCGATAATCCAATAAGAATATATATATATATATATATATATATATATATATATATATATATGACTTATTATATATTTCTTTTAATTTCGATAAATTAACAAACCTATTATTTCAATTATACAAACTCTTAATTTCGTCTAACAACATTAGTTCAAACTTGAAAATTTTTATAAATTAAGACACATCATGTAGGATTTTTAGTTGCAACTAAGATTTGATTTTTTTCATGTTAGTTAATACTATTTATATTTTATGAGTATTTTCTTATCGGTTAGACAAAAAATCAAACCGCAAAAGACTAAAAACTAATAAACCAAGAATCGATAAAAAATATCTTATTAATTTGATTATTAATTTAACATATTTAAAAATTAAAAATCGATAAACTGAATTGAACCGATCAATACACACCCCTAAGAAACGTAACGAAGGAAAGAAAAACACTGACAACATAAATGATAAAAATAGACCAAAAGAAAAAGTAAAATTGAAGAATAAAATAGCGTCATAGCAATAGAATAATAATGATAGTATTGGCAGGGAGAAGAGGGAGCAAATAAGGTGCTCTAAATTAGAATCATGCTCTCCCTCATAATACTGAAAAATCACTCCACTATATCTACTAATTTTCTACTAGAACCTTCGACTTTTGCGCTATCCTATTTGGGGTCATGTTCTCGACAAATTAAATATGTGTCGTGTTCTGTTAATATCAACTCTCACTAATTTATTCTTGGCTATCTTTATTTTTGTTCGAACTATCTCAATCTTGTTTCGAACATCTCTTCCACTATGATGGTCACTCCCACAAATCCCGCATACTCTCATTCATTTATTTTTTTGTTTCCTTATAATATATCCACACATTAATCTAAACATCTTTATTTCACTATTTTTACCTTTGAGCTCATGATAAAAAAAAAATATAATCTTATATTTAAATTGCACATTTTTAATTTTTATGTAATGTAAAAGATACTGAAGTTTTTGCCGTAATTCTACTATGCTCAAGTTCTAAGAAGGTTAAAAGTGACTAAAAATGGTGGATAATATGAAATTAGGAATATTATAATTAATAATTATATCTGCTTTCTTTGCTAAAATTCCTCCACCCAATCTTTTTCATATTCCTTCCCTACCTAACCCCCACTTTATTTTCTGCTTCATCTTTTTTCTTAAAAAGCACTAAACAAATGAAAAGTAAAACAAATGTGATTTGGCGTCTAGCAGAGTATAGCATTTCATGCTTATGGTAGTAATCCAAATGAATTCTCATTGCATTTTTTTATTTGTATTTGAAAGTATAGATTAGCAGAGTCACGGATAAGTAGAATATCAGCAATGAAAAAAATGGATTAAGTTATCTACTTCCATATTATTCCATCGTTAAAATATGTTTATTTTATATAATGATATTTTAAACGGAAAAGTCAAAAAGTATTCGAAGTAGTTTAAATGTTCCTTCCTTATACCTATTGAGTTTCGATTGTCTTTACTTTAATTTTTGAGTTTTAAAAAGTTTTTTTTTCTAAAAAGAGAATTATGAGATGATATGTGTGATTTTATTTAAAGAAAGTGTTATTAATTTATTGGTTCATATGAGTATTAAACTCAACACATAAATAACTCGATCGATTTGAGTTTATTTTTATAATTATTATTGAGTCTTAATTTTTAACAATTCGTAATAAAAGATTAAGGAGTTGAGTTGAATCTAAATATAAAATGAGAAACCTGTTGCATTGATTTCAAACTATAAGTTGCAGCTTCAAATAAAAAGATACTGTAAAAGTAAGACTTCACTTATACCATTTCATAATTTCGTCAAAGAAAAAGAGTTTTAGCACAAAAATTAACATTAAGCTATTTTGTTGGGTCGTTTTTCTTTTACCCTTTTCTATATTTTAAGCTTGAAAGATGATTATTGCGTATTGTTTGGTATTGATGTATTGCATTATGTTACATTACTTTAATAAATATAATATTTAAATAGAATTTATATTTTTATTATAATAGAATACTATCACACATTAAATAACCAAAAAAACAAATAAGGTACAAAATGAAGTTACTAACTTACTATAGAAAGTTCTTAATAAGTAAAAATAAAATGAATTTTTTTTTTTATCGTTATCTAATCCTCTACTGTAATAAATTTAAAGTTAATATAAGATATAATTAAACTAATAAGCCATAATACAACACCAATACCAATAAATAACAACCATCCAAACAAGTGGAGTGTAGTGGAGTAGAGCATAGTCTTTTTCAGTTTTTCCACACCTCTCACTTGCATCCTTCCTTCTTCTGTTTCTCTCAATTTCTTCCCTTTTTTATCTTCTCTTCAACACTCTCTCCCTCTCTTTCTCTACAAAAATCAAAATTAATTTTCTTGAATTCTCCATTGTTATCTTCATCCCCTTTTTACTGTTCACAGCAACCATGCCTGTTGTATTTTTAGAAACTTCAGACCAACTTAGATACAGAACACCCACAACTCAAAACCATCAAGAATCTCAAGAAATGGATCCAATTTCTTCTTCTTCTTCTCGTTCCAGTAAACCCACCACCACTATTTCCTCTCTACTTCTAGCACCATTTTCTCCTCCAAGTCCTACTCATGATACCCCAACTACCTCCACCCCTGCAGTTTTCTCCACTAAAAAGAAAAACTTTGCTACATTTAGAGGACTGGGTTGTACTGCTTCGCCACAAGTGTCGGTTCCTGCTGTGATCAGAACTTCAGCTGACTGGGATTCCAAAAGGGTCAAGAAGAAAAAACACAACGGTAGCAAGAACGGAAAATCCGTTAGTTCATCTGTTAACGTAGGAATTGGATGTAATAATGCTGTACAGAATAATGCATCATCTTCTTCGTCGAGCTGCGTGGCGGTTCCTGATGTTTGGTGTGGTCCTGGAATTGGATTAACAACTGATGCTGCTTCTGTTGATTGTGTTGTTTCAAGAAGACCTATCTCTGGTAGGGGAAGAATTGAAAGTGACAAGGTTATGACTAGAGAGGTACTAATTATACTTTCTGTTCTCTTGAAATTAGTTTGCTTCAAGCACTGAATTGCTAAGCCAAGCTTGTTGCTTGTACTCAATTCTCTGTCAATTATAGATAACTATTCTAATTGGACTTGCTGATCTTGGTTTCATACGTCACCGTAAAAAGAATGGACTTGGGCCTAACTCAACTCCAAAATGAGATCAAAGGAGAGGATTGCTCAAAATCATACAAGGAGACCGGACTTTTACCATTCTTCAACACCTCACCTCACCTCACGCCCATGGCTAGACATCTGGAGCGTGGGTAATTTAATTTGACGGCCCAACATCCGGTGAGATGGCCTAACTCAACCCCTAAAAGCTAGCTCATGAGAGAAGACTGCCCAAATACCTTCTGAGTTTTTAAGCTTTGGATCTGCCCTTGGGCTCTTGCTGAAGCATTTTTCACCAAAGATCAAGCCACTGTCCTTCTTTCGAGGTGTGCAGTGGCTTCTTGTTACTTTTCAGCCTGAACTTAGATTTCAATAGCAACATTGCTCTCTCTAAATAATTCGGCAGCGGAGGTTGGGGGCGGAGGGGGGTTGGAAGAAGGCCCCCTCAATGGATTAGGATGTCATCCCTCCTCTCTTTGCCTTAGCGTACACACTTTAGACTTGTCATTTGCTGATATATCTAATCTCAGTTAAATGGATCTGTAGGAGAATGTTCATGGTTTACATTGTGTTCTTGATAAAAGTTGATTACAAGGTTCGCAATTAAGTTAATTATAGCAAATCTAACAGCTGTTTCCTCTCCTTTCTGTACAGCGACCGACTTGTCCTATACGACGAATGGTGAGTGCTGAAGACAACCCTTTTCTGGATATAGAAAGTAACCTTGGTATACCACGCTCCCAAATAGAGTTATTTGCATCTAGGCACCATCGACATTCTCGCCATGGTTATTCAGAAGGGCTTGCAGAGGTGAGTATATACATGCTTTACTGCCAAGTAGAATAGTTACCTCTTGCTGCCATTTATCATGTGAAAGTGAAGTTGTCGTTCCTATGTGAGAGGTCATGCTTAGCCGAAGAAAATGCTCGAGTGCCTTAAATCACATGACTAAGTTGACACTCTTGAGCATCATTGGCTCAATGCTGTCAAAGTTTGATGTTGGCATAATTTTGAGAAACTAGAATCAATAAGCCTTTGTTCTCATTTAAAAGCATCACTTAATTTGATTTCTGTCTTAACTGATTTATGAGTTTTGAAGGACACTATTTGCTTAAGATAGTGAAAATTTGGCAATTGTTTGCCACATTTCGTCACTGTTGTCTCCTGAATTGTGCACGGCTGCCATGGAACAAGGGGAACCAATCTTAAGGATATAATATACATGGTCTTTGTGGGGTGTGATTGCAGATTGTGATGCTTCAAAATAGTCTTATGGGAGGAAGAACAGATGGTCTTGATCGATATCGGAACTGGAGACTTGACGTGGATAACATGTCCTATGAGGCAAGTCATTCCCTTGTCAATCTAGCCATCCTTGTTTCTACGTCATATTCTCATAATTAACGCCCACCCTTAAACAATCAGGAATTGCTGGAACTTGGTGACAGAATCGGATATGTCAGCACAGGATTGAGAGAACACGAGATAGCACAATGCGTTAGAAGAACCAGACCCTTCTTTTTGAGTAATTTATCTCTTATTCGCACAGAATTGGAAAGGCAGTGCACCATCTGTCAGGTGTATTTCTAATAATAATTCGTTAAGACATCATTTTTGCTACTTGCAATTCTTGAAAACTTTCCTTGGTTGTTCTAACAATCCGTCACTTTTTTGTTTGTTCTTTTTGTCAATACAGGAGGAATATGAGGCTGAGGATGAGATGGGGAAGCTGGATTGTGGACACTTCTATCACATTCGTTGCATAAAGCAGTGGCTGAGTCAAAAGAATAGTTGCCCAGTTTGCAAAACTGCAGCTATGTCTAGTAGCTAGACATCAAAAACAATTTCACCCCTCATGAACCTGTTGTTCTTTTTGTATAGCTTCTTCTGGCATCCTTACGAGCAAGAAAATTCTTTACAGGGTGTGTCTATCCTCTACTTATTTGATTACTGAAAGTGACGGTTCTGTTATTCGAGTGGCAATCCAATGTGGATGGATTGGAAGCTTGAAAAAGTATTAGGCTTCTGGTTTGAGTACAGTGATTGAATGGTAAAAATCTACAAATTTTACATGTACTGCAGAAAAGTTTCTGCTATTCCATGTCAAGGTTGATGTGGTGCTATTATGCAATTCTGTTTTTTCATGGCAGTTTTAGTTAATTTTTTTTAAAATTTGCACCCCATACCCAAATTTATTGGATGATTGGGAACTGCCAAGATGACCCCATTGTGTTTATGGCTGAAGCTTCAAATTAGGTCACTCGCTCCCATCAAACTTGACTAGATTTTGTCTCTGGTATATCAAATTTAAACCTCTCCTCCGGTGCAATGATACGTTCCTGTTCTTTTTGATACAGTACTGGCCCTACTAGGATAGATGTGAGCAGGGGTATTTATGGGATTTGGATCGGTTCTTGATTAAAATCATAACCAAATCAATTAAGTCGATTTTTAAAATTCTAATACTAAATCAAAATAGAATAAAAACATTGATTTGATTTCTCGATTTATGATTAGCTAACAATAAATTGATTTCAAATGAAAGTTAGGAATTAATAAATTCTTTCTACTGTCATAAGATATAAATGTATATGAATATTTTGTTAGTTTTAAATTATAATTCATAATTTTAGCAAGTTTAAATTGCATAACTGTGGAGGTCATTTCACTTTACATGTCTTAACATTCATAGAAACAAATATACAACTTTAAACGTAATGGTCAATCATTAAAAAATTAAAGGGCAAGCCACTGAAGAGTAAATAGATGTATTAGCAAAGAAAATTTAAAATTAACAATACACCATACCACATATATATAATTAAATAATTAGACTTAGAGTGTTGAATTTGAACATATTTTTTAAGAAATGCGATTTAAAAGTGTTGTAGTGCATGTAAAATAAGTAACTAAAATCAAATTAATGATTAAAAGGTATAAAATATTATAATTATTTATAAAAAATAATATTATACATTCGAATAATAATAAAATTCATAGATATAATTTATCGATTCAGTTTAGTTGTTTTGTAAGTTTTTTCTTAACAAAACTATAACCAAACCAAATATTATCAATTTTTTAAAATTCTTAAACCAAATCAGACCAATGTGTCAATTTTTCGAGTCGGTTTGATCTGATTTTTAACCAAATTATGAACACCCTTAGATGTGAGGGTCAGATTGAGGTGGGTATTTTGGTCAACACAGTAGAAAACATGACACCATCATATGCTAACATTTAAAGAGTGGACCTTCTTATCATTTTAAGCGCCATCAGCTTTAAAAGTAGGGTCACTACCAGCCAATCAGTCTCACCAAAATAAATAGACCTTTGATTCCTACATTTTCTGATCAATATTCTGGAATAGAAGTAGGCACTATGTCAAATCAAAGGAGAAAAAAAAATTAAAGTTATTAGTTCTAATCCAGTGATTCTGCAAGGACAGACTCAAATCACTGAATGGCCCTAAATACAGCTGCTTTATGAGTGAATGGACTTCTGATGCTTCACAACTACACATATCTTGCCCCATCAAAGGTGGAGCCAGAATTTGATTTGTGCTACTCTTAACACATAGTTTGTTTAGTTACTGTGTTCACAATTAAATATTTATACATGTATAATGGATTTTCTAATATAATACATGGCCTGTGTAGAAGTTATTGGATTTGTCTAAACATACCTAATACTGTAGCTCCTCCCTTGCCCAGAATGGTTCATAACTACTCATTTATGAAACCAATGAATGTTTACTTCCTATTAAAATGGCTTGCATGGTCTCCAGGCCTTTTACATCCATCTCATGAGCCCGCGCTGGGTGTAGGATTAACGGTTCAGCTTTTCCACTGACACATGATACTTGCACTGTGGTAGAGGTGGTCATAGAGCTGGATGCATAGGATGCCACATTCAGGAGATCAAGATGTATCATGTCGACTGAGGAATTCAATTATACGTGGATATACTTGATAATATGCCTGCATTTATATTGCATCGTATTTATAACTAAATTATACTAGCAGTGTGGAAATTTTTTGAAATGACTAAATCAATATCACATACCATTCGTCCTCCGACTAGATCGTAATGGGCATAGTGTGGACCCCGAGGTTCACCAAAAACTTTATACGTAGCCAAGTTCTCAGGAATCAGCTTGACAGTTTCTAGTACGTTAACATGGCAGTAAAAAGTTAGAAGCCAGCTTAAAGAAATGATAACACGGCAGTACAAACTTAACAGTCAGCTTAAAGAAATGATCGAAAAAAGGTAAATATGTGAGTAAGCATGATAACAAATCACGAATTGATATTCTACCATACACAGCTTCAGGAGGACAGATAAGGTCTTTGTCTCCTGCAAGAGCTAAAAGAGGCACATTGCTTTTGTGAAGATGATCCTTGTAAAAGAAAGTCCCACTTCTATTCCGTAGTCCACCCTTTTCGAAGGCTGTTGATAGCTGCGACAGAAGTTTAGCAGGAATAGTGCCTGCATAAAATGTGATCATAACAGCAGTAGAGGTACTCAAAAGAGTTTTTTTTTTCTTTTTCGGTGGGGAGTATTGGGCAGTTTGGAGGATGCAAAATTTTAATCAACTGAAGGCTTTAAGAGAGAATTAGTTGTGTAAAGTGTAATGTTAGCAATGGTCTAATGATCTCAAGGACAGTTGATGCAAAACAACATCTGACAAACACCAACAATTTATTCGTCAAATACTGCGTGGAATAAAAGAACATTATATACTATCTGAGTTCAACTGTGGTAACGCCTTCAGGTAAAAGAAATATGCTATGACACCCAATACTGGATAAGTAAAAAAGAGAAAGTTAGATTCAATAGTGCAATGACATAGCAGTCATGATAACTGACAACCGTGGATATCTAAGAAAATTAAACAAGATTTCTCGTTTAATGACACCTACACAGGCCAATTCTCCTATATTAGCTTGACTGTGCAAAAACTTGACTGCCTATTTGATATTGCTGTTCTTGTGTAACGCCCATATGATGATACCAATCTTGTTTAAGAATCCGTGCACTTGTTATTCCCTTTCAGCAAGTCAACAATTCACCTAAGGTTAACCAATTATATCAATTCTCTTTTAACGCTTTTACTACTAGGATGCAACTAACCATAAAAACTTGAGGCAATAAAGTAACTGAAAAAGAAACATTACAAGTCAATCCATGTTTTGCATCTCTTTTCAGTGATGATTATGATCTTTGATGAAGAAAACCAGCTCATACTTACAAAAGTTTTTCAAGACAAGCCTCTCAAACAGTTCTGGATGCATCATATTTTGTGCAGATATCTGAGGATTTAACCATGATAAGAGATACGGAGGATAAGATGCAAGAGGATAGATAGCTGCAAGTAATGCTCCGACTGGAACAACTGGAAGATTTACCGCTTTTGCAGGATCTACCTGTGGATTCACTAATAATTAAAATCCTCTTCTCATCACATCAGAGATAAACATAGGTGCAGCATGTGAAGTGTTTCATTTCACTTACAAAGGGTATAAGCATTTTCAGGGATGACCGTGAAGTAGTGTAGTCCAGTGATGAACCCAAAGTGATCACTGAAGCCAACTCAGAGCACTTTCCTCTGTAACCTGACAAATCCATACACATTTACACACAAGTATATGTATATATACTACATGAAGATACACATGTAGTTACTCTTTCCACAATGTGTGGCACATTTCGCTTCTCAAGAAGCAAACTAAATGCACTTTGACCTAATATCACCTTTTTGATATGAGGAGAGTTGCAACTTATAGCACTTTTTGTTTAGTTTTAAAATACCTGAATTTGAAGATAAATTACTCTACTCTAATTTAATCTTGTCTAGTCAAATTGACTCTCGAGGAATATTATTGTTTTAACAATAAATATAGAACTACTAGTTATCATTCTCTTTGCTGAAGAAACAATTACGATGAAATTAATGCAAAAGTTATTTGACTAACTTCAGCAACCATTTTATCCAGTAACCAAGACTAGGAAATGCAACTATCGTGGTAGATAGGTGTCATACCATCTTGTGAGAGCATTGCATACAGCAAGATACCTCCCATGGAATGGCCAATAGCAAGTAACTTTCCATCCTCTGGTCTGCTTTGGTTCCTTATGTAGTCCATCTACATAAGCAGAAACAGAAGTGCTAACTAATGCACATCGAGTGCATACGATACATGAGGAGATAAAGAACAATATGTTCAAAAACTATGCCACGAGATGTCACCTCACCGCTGTAGGCATATCTTCTTCCAAGTAATGATCGAAGTCCCAGTTATACTTCCCAATCAGTTGAAGCTGTTTCCAGAAATCTTCTAGTGTAATAGAAAACCGGTTATGCAAACCAGTTAACTGAGTGATTGGTTGTTGACTTCCATCAACAATATTTCCAAGTGCGCGACCAAATTCCGTTAGTTGGCTAGTGATGGCGGAAACTTGTGCTGCATCTCGTAAACCTGAAACTTTTATCCAATTATGAATGTGATGTCCATGCAGCCACCTTTTTAAAAAGGTTTTACAGTCGCACCATCTCAATCCTGATTGTTTTTGCATGCTAAGTGATAATTTATCCAGTGTTACTGACCTGCACCAGTTGAGCCAAGCAGCTCTTCAGATATACCCTCAAGTTCCCCTGACAAATTTGTTCAAAATTTGCGTCATCAGATTAGATAACATGTCCTTTGATGGAACATTATTTGCCTCATAAGTCACAGTTGAGTCATTTGTTTTCTGTAGTACCTTGTAAAGACTCCTTTAGTTCCACTTGACTATTTTTCGCACTCAAGCCTGCTCCCCGTACTTCAAGAATCCAAGTATCAAATCCTTGGCCAGACATATATCGTGCAAACGATGACTGCAGAGTAACCAAATTCTTTATTGAAATTTAAACAACAAAACTGATACCTATCTAAAAGCTGAAGACAAACCAGAAACTGGGAAATCAGAATAAAGTTTAAAAATGACCACACTGCTCATACAGATTCTTTGCCTGTATATCTTGATATACAGATTGATGAAACCTGTAAGATCAATCTAAGAAAGCCAACCAAAACAAACCATCACACCCTCAAGGTCTATGTTGCTCAGACTCTTCAAAAATATCAACGGGTGCACGTCAGTTTCTCCAACAATAGTGTATTTTTGGAGAATCTGACATGAGTGCGGCATCGAAAATGAGGAATCCGCAATTTTGCTTAAGGTATGAGGAGATTAATGCACTTTGCAATCACACAGGCACAACAACAACAAGATCAACGACAACAACATACTCAGTGAAATTCCATTAAGTGAGGCAATTAGATAGGCACAAATTGCCCATTGTTGTGTACATCTACAATAATCAAGTGTGAGAACTATCTCTATAAACATTTAAATAAGTAGATGTTAACTCATGAGATATCCATCCATTATTCAAGGAAGGTGAAAAAACAATGGTGCCACCCTCAAGGTCTTCTGCACATTTGCGACATCAATTGGGAAAATGATGTTGTAAGAATGTCTTAGAGATACCAAGACTACAGGAGGTGGAAGTTAGCATATACCGCTATGTGGACAGATTAAAGCCAAAATTGCAAGAGCAAGGTAGCATTCTACTATTGCTCTGAATCCAAATTTCTTTTGATGCTTTACCTTCCCAATCAGAAGCTTTAAATATGTTAGACCAACTTCTCCATGTATTGCATGGTGTTTATGGAAGCAATACAGCTGGAAGTTGGTTCAAGACAGAATTTGAATGAATTCAAACCTTGAACTGTACCACAAGAACTAAAACAATTTAGATGAGTCTACAACATTCTCTGGACTACAACCTTTGCCTGCCTAATAATTAACAAAAGAACTTGGCAAATTCACGAAACATCAAGCCTCCAATCGTTTATTGGCTGCTAAGAACCAATACACAAAAAGACACTTGGTACTTGGCCTCAACTACCAAGTAAACACTCCAACTTTGAGTACGAACATTACACCTCAACTAATCTCCATTGTGTCTGTTTAACACCCCAACTTATAAAATGATCATTTAGAAACCTCCAAAATTTATGTACCATGTCAAAATGGGGTGTCCATGAACACAGCAGGGACGAGTTGGAGTGTTGAGTTGCTGGTTGAGAGCAAGTTGCACTGTGCTTACTTGCCAGCTTAGACCAAGTTTGAGTGTCAGTTTATTTATTGTGGCAGTACTTATACACAAATTCTAATGCTAATACAAATTACAATTAAGATTTAAGAAGACTAACAACCAATAAATATAAGCAGTTACTCAATCAACAAAAGGCACATAGATAGCAGGAGGAAGGAAAAGCAGAGACTTACACCAGGAGCAAGATCATAGCCAATGGCATTAGTTCCCACTCCAGACAACAATAACAGAGGATGATTCCTGCGGCTCCCCTGCACACAAAGTTTCACATTATATCTATGTACACTTACAATAGTATATATACAATCACGCGTAGTTTATTTTCTGAGCGAGAGTTTGATTCCGAACCTGCGGTGAAGGCAAGTAGCGCCATAGGGCGAGTTTCCATTCATTGTTGGGAAGTGGAACGTAATGAAGCTCATCTGCCGTACAAACAGAGGGCTTAGGTGTCGTTCTACTACCACTACCACCGGCGCTTCCATTAGTGCAGAGCGGTCTCCGACGCTGCTGCGGACTACTGACGGCTGAGAAAGACGGAAGGGAAGCCGCCGAATGAATCGCCCAACGGAGATCCGATTGAGGAAACGCAATCATTTCATTCAATAATTAACCGACTATTTAGGAAGTGTTAATTAGGAAATTAGTTGTTGTAGCGACCAGTGGAAGATGCAATGAATGGATTTAAACAGTATAATCATTTAATGGGCAAGCTTGCATTCATTTATACATATTGTTGCTATCGGCTTTCTGTACCCCGGGAATATCTTAGTTATATATGCATGCAACATGTGCTACGTGCCTGCCTCTACTACTCCCCATTTTTTGTTTTTATTTTTGTTTTTATCTGTATGGGCCTTCGATTAACTGGTACAATTGATGTCAATTAGAAGATCGATTGTTCAAATCGTAAAAACAATAAAAATACAAGTTAGGATGGTAACCAAGCTATCTAACGTACACCTTTCGGTCGAAGGTAATTGTCAACTGAGCAATCTCTAGTCTTTCTAATCTGGTCTACTCAACAAATAACATAAACATACACGATAGCTTATCATATTTACACAAACTCTATCTTTACAAAGCAATTATAAAAGTTTCAACTAATTATGAATTTTCGCTGGATGTATCAAAAGCTAATTATGTATCTCGAGAGATTCAAAATCAAAAAAATGTATCTGAAGCTAATTATGTATCTTTACAAGGAAAAAATATATCTTCTTTGAATGTATTATGTATCTCAACAAACCCAAAATCGAAAAAATATATTGAGAGTTAGAAAAAATATATCTTCATTGAATGCATCAGGAGTTAATTACGTATCTCGACAGACCCAATATAGAAATTTTTTTAGTAATTACACAAAATATCTAAATTTCTTACAATTAAATTTCAAACTATTAAGATTTATGTTGTTTGTCCCGCATATTTAGTAACCAAGGTCTCCTTTTTTTTAACTCATTTAGATATTTTTTATGTTAGTAAGAACATATAGAATTTTTAAATTAGTACTTTTTATTTTGAATAATGTTAATTTTAAAATAAATTTAAATGAAAAAAATAGGACCGGTGATGAGCGAGGACTGTATAATAGATCTTAATTATTTGGGACTAACACGTAGTTATTGTAGTACGATCCAATTGAAAGCTTAGATGATGATTGCGTGCAAGTGAGAACTGCCTTATGGAGTATTCCTATTGTATTTGAATTCTTATCCAATCAGTGAAAGGGCAAAAATGCAATGCAGTAACATCACTAACACAAAAGTCTTAACTCTGTCCAATCAAAATGTCATTACTTGGATTTGGTGGAAAATTATGTCTATTCAGTTCAGTAAAATATCTCACTTGTATGAGATTTTTCTTTGAAGGGTGTGGTTGTAATTAATTAAAAAGAGAGAAATTAAATGTCCCAAATGAAGTTCACAAATAAGATTTTCATCTTTCAAATGAGTAAATGCAAGCTTGATTCAGAGTTTAATCGACGAGTTGACAAGAGAAAGAACGTGTTTAGCAATTTCAACCGATGCATTTGGCTTCGCAATCTTGAGAGCTCTCTCAGACATCTCCCTCATCAATCCCTCATTATCTGCAAAAACACCGGTACGCGAGGGAGGTGCATTAGGAGGATTGATGCAGTAATTCATACTACATTATTAGCAGAATAAACCAGAACAATAACATGATTCAGAAAACAATTTCGGTGTTTGGTTTAACGCCAGGGATATGTGAATTCCATAGGGAGATGATGAACACAATATAATTTGTGAGAAGAACAGCAACTTTAAGGAACTAAGCAATGTGTGTGATCTTTTTATTTGTCTATAGTGACACTGATCAGATTAAGGCATCTTAGCTCTATTCTTTATTTCACCTTTCTTTGAATTCTTGTTTTGTATGGGGATACTAAAGACAGGCATGTATAAAGGCTCAATCATCTACATATAATCTAAAGACACACAACTACGCATCTTAAATAATGGTAACCTCCCCGTTCCTCTCGGTCTCTCTCATGTCTCAAGATTCTGTGGTTACTGATCTGAGAGGACATTAGGAGAGAGTCCTACTTATTGCAGCCTGGTAAATGAACTGCATTCTCTTTCAGCAGATTTGTAATATGTGACGAAAGCCATAGAGAAATTTCAGGTTGCAAGACTGTAATTGTCTGGAGGACGCGAATCAGGGCAGAGGACTAGGGCCAGTCTGAGTCGCTAGTGTAGGGAACTACTTGGTGGGGGTTTATTCCTGTTAGGAGTCCGTGTCCCATGTTTTATTATGAATCTGTGTGTTTTCCTCTGTTTTATATTACTTATGGGTGCCGTATTTATGTTATGTAATCTTGTAACTTTGTGCTGTGCTTTACTATGTGTTTGTGTGGTGCCGCGTGTCTTGAGCCGGGGGTCTATCGGAAACAGCCTTTCTACTTCTTCAGAGGTAGAGGTATAGACTGCGTACATCCTACCCCCCAGACCCCACCAGGTGGGAATACACTGGGTTTGTTGTTGTTGTTGTTGAAGACTGTAATTGTCATACCCTTGTATTACGCTCACCAAATATGAACTTATCTGCAGTCGAAACCAATTACTAACACCAGGTACATTTATAGCCTTGATACCATGCTCTAAGTCCAGCTCCTCTAGTTTTACACATTATTAGTCAAGTCGGTGTCAGTATGGACATAACAGAGTTTCACATTCAGAATCAAACAACAACTTACCCAGTGAAATCACAAAAGGGGTCTGGGGAGGGTAGAGTGTAAGCAGACCTTACCACTACCACGTGAAGGGAGAGAGGCTGTTTCACCCTCGGCTTCGCATTCAGAATCAAAATCGTAGATATTTAGATGAAGACTGAAAAGAAAGGTAACAAACCCATGGAAGCAAGATGATCTATAGATTGTTTTTTGAATGCAATAATCAGAATAATTCTTCACTTACGAGACAGAATACCATACCTAAAATTTCTTCAATAGTATTTTTAAGAGTAAGAGAGTCAAGTTCATCTTCAGTTATAACCCTTGAATCAGCAAAATCAGCCATTAGACAAGCATTGTGAAATTGGTGTCCTTTGGCCACATCCAATGAGGGTATCTGCAAGAATTCCAAGGAAACGTTATAAAGAACCGTTTTGCTAAGATTAATATACTGACACTTCAACGAATCTGAAGTAACAGAGTTATAAAAGCAAGGAGGTAGAAAAAAGAAGCTACACTTCAGATCAGTAATCGCAGAATCCTTTTTACATCCAAACTTAAAGATAGACAATCTTATGATCAGCTAAACATGAGTCAATTCGGTTAGCTGATTTAAACCCCAAGGGAAAGGAATACCATCTGATCAAGTTAACAGCTACTTCCATAAAACTAGGTCATGATGAGCAGGAACATGCAAAAATGTTAGATTAAAAGTTAGGAGAACAAGGCCAAAATAAGTTTTTTTGGGAAGACCCAAAGCTAGACAAACTAAATTTCTATCAAAAGAAATGAAGTTGAACATAGTAGAAAATGATCGTCATCTAAATTTAACATATCAAATTCTTCTTGTACTATTCAATTACATTCAATTCAATTACAAAAACTCTCATTTAAATTGCGAGTTTTTCCTACATTCCCTTTATCACTTTCTTTAATAGTTCGTAACATTTATAGTTATCACTTAGTTCATCCCAATCCTACAATATTTTCTCTGGCAACACTTAGGTCAGTTGTAAGCAATCCTAGTATCCTATAGAATGTGTTAACTTACCAGAATACAAGGTTTTCCAGCAGCTAAAATCTCAGAGCAGATCATTGCTCCAGCTCTAGATACAATAAGGTCAGCAGTTGCATACGCCAAATCCATCGAGTGCAAGAACCTTCACCAAGTTAGGATCAAATCAGATTAAAACGGAGAAAAGAGGACACACCCCTTCCTTAAAGACAACTTAGAAGCCTGAAATGCAAAATTTGCCATACAGTAAATACACAATTGTTTGAAACAAAACAACACTCACGGGGTTATGTATAACCGGGGATGGAATTTCACGAGGCTCTCCATCTCATCATATGCTAAGACCCCAGTTTGCCATATCAAAAACAAGTCGTTTCGTTCATTTAACATCTCAGAATACAAATGCAAGATGGCAACATTAATTGCATTCGCGCCCAATGAGCCCCCAAGAATCAACACCACCTTACCATCCCCCTTCCCTATAACAGCATTTGAAAAGAAATGCCTTCTTCCCACGGCCTTAGACGCATACTGCCTCAACGACAGTCTCACTGGATTCCCGCACACCACACACTTGCTCTTTTGCCAAAAACGATCAACGGAAGAGTTAAACGCAACAAACACTTTATAGGAAAATAAAGAAAGCACCTGGTTAGCTATCCCGGGTACCGAATTCTGTTCCTGAATTACAAGCTTAATGCCTCTGAGACTTGCAGCTAAGCATATTGGAAATGAAACAAACCCACCAGTTCCAATCACTATATCAGGTTTGAATTCTTTAAGTATTTGAGAACTTTTAATTAGGGATTTTGCAAGAACAAAAGGGAGGACGAGTAAGTTGCAGAGAGAGACAAAGGGTCGGCCTGATGGCGCCGCAGGAATCGGTTCAAAGGAGTATCCTGCTGTTGGCACTGCAGTGCTTTCCATTCCATTTTCAAGTCCAATAAAGAGAATTTGGGCATTTGGATCAAGGACTTTGAGGTCATCAGCAATGGCAATAGCTGGATAAATATGGCCACCAGTGCCACCTGCAGCCAATATGATTCGAACAGCAGCAGATGCATTGGTGCTTTGGTTCTCGGGGTTCTTGAGAGCGACACAGTTACTGATCTTGAGGTTCCTGGAAAGAATTTATAACCATTAGATACAAATAAAAGAAGTTAATATATAGTAACGACTATATATGTTAGAGAAGAGAATTAGAGCCTGCCTTACTACGGATTTGGGAACGGAGAATCGGGTTTCAAAGAACCGGGGGCTCCGAGAAGTGTGTGGATTAATGGCCTTTAACATGATTTACAAAGAAATATGAAGACAGCAGAATCAAGATTCTGGGGATACATCTGTCTGCTCAAACATTGGATCTTTACTAGATTCTGCCTCTATAATGCAATGTTTTAAATTGCTAGGTTGGTAGATCAATACAAATTTAAGTTCATGCTTTTTTTGTCCAATAATTAATGCTTTCACAGCTCCCAACTTACTGTGCTAATGGTCTCAGTTCTCTTTCTATTATATATATATATATATATATATATATATGAATGTACTATCTTCTAATTGCAACATGTGCAAATCTTGTGTTCTTTAACTTTATTCTACTTCTGTGTCATTTGATTTAAGATGTTAATAATTGGCCATGAATATCGTAGACACGTAATTTTTTATCACCCTTTTGAGTTTTAACCTATTTTTGATATATATTTTATTTTAGGTTAGTTATACTTTATATATTTTTATTAAATATAAAAATTAATTAGTTAATATTCTTTTATTATGATTATTTATTTTATATATAATTTATTAATTTATTTTTCTTTTTCTAAAAAAAAAGTGAAATCTTATCCATAGAACCACCCCAACTTCCCCACAGCACACTCTCCTTTTTTCTCTCAACTCCTCCCCACGTATTCTCAACTTCCTACACTTGTAACATGAACCCACAACACTATAAAAAACTGAAGACAATACACACAGAGGGGACACGGAAATAAAATCAAAAGAAAAAGGAGATTGAGAGACAACAACGAAAGAAAAAAAAGAGAGGACACAAGGACGAAAATAAAAGAACACGGAGAGCAAAAAACAAGAAGTAAGAGGAAAAAAAAAGAAAATAATTCCAACACTTCTCTTTCATGCACACACGCACACTAACTGACAAAAAAAATTGAGAGAATCTAAGAAACAAGACTTGAGAGAAAATCAGGAAAAACAAAAAGAAAAACTGTATAGAAAGAAAGCCCATTCAGAGAGGAAAAGGAAAGAAAAAGGGTGACAAGTTAAGTTTGGGTTTTGAGTTACCGGTGACGACGTTCTCGCCTCAATACTTGTTTAATTTATAATACAGGTTTTTATCCCTCTTGTACTATATTCCATAAGTTTCTTGTGAATCAAAGCATAAATAAAATTGTTTAAATGACATTATGCATTATTTAGTATGTGTGGTTGATTAATTATGTAGGTTTTATGATTGCCATGAGTTGTACGAGTAAGTTATGGAATAGTTATACAGTTGTATGTAGATTTGGAGTTGCCAACTAATTTTATAAAGTTTAGGATTGTTACATGATGTGAAATTATATGCATGTTAAACTTACTAAAAGATAGCGTCCAATGGGTATGTTTTTTATGTGTACCATATAATTATGTGTTGGAATAAGGAGAATTCGTTATTGCTAGTTTTGTTTCTTCGATCTTATTAAGTTCTAAGAATGTGAGATTTGAATACACTATGTTTCATGTTACTCCCTAGTCACAGATTGTCCGCTTTATTTTTCTTTTCTTTCAAAATTTGAGACAAGATTAGACAATTCGAGTTTAAAATCAAAAGATGCGTAATGAGAGTTATCTTTCTTTTCCTAAAAAAAATTTATTACTTTGAAATACGTCACCTCTTCTGGTTTCACTTGTTTGGCAGTGTAAAGCAATGATTTACCTTAATAGTTTAGGCACTAGTTTAGTCTATGTTTTTCCCTTATTCTGCCAAACGTAAATGTATATATATATCAAGCCATGCACAATGTCTTTTTCTTTGTCTTTTTCCTTCTTTTTTTTTTTTTGGTTTAAAATGGATCTGATAAATTCGCTAATCAACTGTATTAAACTAGTAAACTACCAGTTTGTGTTTTAATTATCTTGAGTTAGTTTATTTATTTATTTTTTATTTGCCTTCATTTATCTCGCTGCTACTTGTCTAAGTTGGCCTTGTCTAATTGATTATTCCTTATTCATGTTGCTAATAGATAGTTTGTACTTAGGTTCCAGCAGATTTGTATTGTTATTGTTATTTGTTGCTATCTATTTATGATGCTAAAGACACTCATCTGTTGGAACTGATTTTCTTTTTTATATTTCTTGATAACCGGTAAATGAATTTGCACATGCTGTTTGTTTTGGCAGCATGTGGATTTTAAGTAGAAAACTACGTGCTTGCAAAGCAGTATGCAGCATGAAAACTGTGAGCAATTAGTTGATATCATAACTATATTCATATGAGTTTCAATTCTGACAATTCCTGTTCTTATCAGAGGGTTTTTCCCCTTTTTAAGAAGGGGTGCCAGATAGGCCATGTTACAATGGAATAACAACTATAGTAGTATGAGATAATTAAGCCAGCTGCATTTGATTGACCAATTAGAAGTTAAAATCACTTTATTGATTGAACATCCAATGAGAACTGCACATTCAGAGAACATGATTCTATTGACTTACCTGATAGTGTAGGTGCTGCATTGTGTTAGATCTTGTAGCCAATTGAGACATAAACATAGCTGAATGTATAGGGAAAAAGATGATGATCTGTTTAAATACTGTATTTTCTTTAGCTTTGCCATATTAAGAATTTATGATTTGTGTTGCTAACTATAGAGATCACTCCATTCCTTTTCTCCTACATCTTGTTAAGAACACTGCACTTGAATTTTGAATTGAAGTGTCTATATCAATTCTTGTTGGTCTCTAAAAATTCAGGAAGAGTTGAATTCTAACTTGATTGAACTAGAGTTCGTTGTGTCGTCCCATTGGACTGAGCTTCGTGGTTTTCTAAGCCATAAATGGCACATTTCTCAATAAGGCACTATCAAACAACTGCAGTGGGCTTCAACATATTATTGAACTCAACATGCAGACATAATCCAGAGAAGCATGAACGAAGTGAACGTTGTTGACCAAAGGATTAGTCTAATAGGTTTTTATTATCCAACACCAGTTAATATTAAGACTATATGACCAAAAGGGGGTCAATAACTACATGGAAAACAATAACAACATTGTTCTTCATTTCACCTTATGAAGCCACAAACAAGTATGTTCTTAGCCCCATCAAAAGCAGCAGCATGTTGTAGGATAGCGAATACCATAATACCCTTATTTTTTGCCGTAATATACTCCGTACTGTGAAAAAAATTACACTTGATAACAAATCTTTGAACTGCTTAGTTTTATTTATAGAGGCTATGAAGTTCTGTTCTGAGTCGTGGTATTCTCCCCAGCTAGCTGTGCTGTAGCCTGTGATAATAAAACCGCAGTGGTAGGGGTCATAGTTTGGTACTGAGAGGGAAGTGGTGCAGCTGTTTGTTGGGTATAGAACACTTGGTCATGCGTAGGATGAGAATATTCATAGCCATAATTAGCAGCACCGTTAGGAACAGCAGCCATTTGCTGTGATGGAGGAGGAACCTGGGAAAGGCCGTAATACTGTTGATGATATTGACTTGGAGGAACTTGGATTACCGTTGGAGTTGCTGGGGTTGCTGTTCTGTACACATTGGTAGGCAATTCAGGCTTAGAGGACTGGACTGTCCTTGCTGGATAAATAGGTGGAAGAGCTTCTTTAAACACTGCTGACGATGAAACCATTGCTGGATTTGATGGTGTTAACTGCTGGGTTGAAGCTACAGCAGTAGCATCAGCTGTATTGGATTGCACTGTCAAATTATACGGTTGAGTCTGAGGGACTGGCACATAAAACATTTGATATTGCTGATCCATTTGTTGATGAAGTGGTTGCTGGGTTTGGGGTGCATACATCTGATAGTAAGACGGGACTGCCACTGGACCTGTTGCAGCATGTTGAATGTAATGTGCGGTAGCAGGAACGAACTGCTGCTGCTGCTGCTGTGGAACTTGCATAACTACAGAATCCTGAACTTGCTGCATCTGAATTTGAGGGTTATAGTCCATAATATTAGTTTTTGGGTCAGTTACAGCCGGAGGCACTCTGGTTTCACGACCTGCCACTGGAGGTGCATCTTGGTAAACCGTTTGTTTCGAGAAGGATGTACCTGATGCGATGCTGCTATCACTGGATAACATCCAAATATGTTTTAGTTGATGAAAGTAGAACCTTCTCAATGTTTTTAAATCACAAGTACACTAAAAACATGCTAAAAGTGAAGAGCAATAATTACCTTCAAGTCCTATTATTACTTTGTGGTTTATTACTAGTTCTTTTTGTAGTTTAGATCTAAATAATGTATCTAAAGCTACTCTTTTACCTGCCAAGAATTTAAGTAAGAGCATAGATCCTACTACGGAATCTTGAGTTTAAAATATTGAAGATTTGTATGATGATTGATGCATTAGGCGCAGAGAAAGGGAATTACTGATGTTTCACTTTTGAAAAGAAAAATAAGAGGGGGATTACATTAGTGTAGTGATTTTTTCTCAGATGTCATGCTGTTGCTGATTGATCTTGACCATAGTGATATGACTTTAATTGTTAACGAAACAAACAGAGAAGTGAAATCACACCTTGCCACAGAATCTGGTGATTGTAAGTTGTAGCCTCCAGCATGCTTTGAATCAGGTGATGGCAAGCTATAACCATCTCCAAATTTCCGCTGAATAGGCTGTAAAGGTAATGGAGGCTTTCGGTGTCCGGTGGATACACCATGATCTGATTTCTCATCATCAGAGACAACCCGGCCATGATGTTCCCCTGTAGCCGGTGCAGCGCTCACCAAGGTAGCTGATGACATTACAGCTGCACCACCAATTAGAGTAGGAAGAGGTGGCGTCGCAGCTGCTGCAGCCAAATGATGGTAACCATCATCCATCTTTTGAGCATTTGAAGCTACATTCATGTGTGAGAACTGTTCATCCAACCCGAGCATCTGATCGTGGAATCTTGCATTCATTTGAACATCTTCAGCTCTAACCTTAATTGGGGGCAAATTTGGCATAGATGGGGATGAAACACTGGACTCAAATGATGAGGTTGTTTCAACCATTGGTGAATCAGGCATAGTGGATTGCACTTCTTGGATTACATTTTTTGCCATTTGACTATTGTTTGCCAAGGACTCATTCTGAGCCTGATCCAAGTTTACACCAGAATCACTTTTGGGAATCCTTTGAAGCTCCAGAAAACTACCGTCAGCAGCTGAATCAGAAAGTCCTCTAGAAAGCAAGCTAGCATTGTTAAGAGCATCAACAAACCACGTTTCAGATTTAGAATCAGCAAGGAGGCAACCCATGGAGGCTGCAGTCTCAGGTTTGGCAAGAAAAAGGAACAAACGAAGACGAGATGGTTTCAAAGGCGAAGCTGACATCGCACGATCATATTCTTCGATCATGTTATCCAAGTCTTCATCAGTTGCGACGGATACAAGGGAATCAAGATCTTCATTAGGGAGCTGATACTTAAGGGAGAATCCGCGCCCATTGAGGAGAGTGTGGGAAAGGCGAGAGTGAAGTTCAGAGAGGGAGGACTGACGGTCAACAACCACAATGCGCGTGTCACCACCAACATAGCAGAGGGACTTATCGTGGGGACGGGGAATAATGTGACCACCATAGCTGCATATGAGGCGGAGTTTGGCACCAGGGACCAGTGCCAAAGACTCCTGATCCCATGTTTCATTTTGCCGGGAGCGCGGGGTGGAGCCGTCAGAATCTGGATAGTTTTGTTGTGCAATGGTAACTATGGGAGTGGCAGTGACATGGGACGGAACGGGTGGAGGATCCATTGATTTCAGATGAAAATGGCCCAAAGAGAACTTTGCTACTGAATGCTTATTTTTGGGTGAAAAGTGTATTACACTAGGAGCAATTTAAAATAGTTGTAGACTTGTAGTATTATATTTCATCAAGTGGTTACAGCTAGCATATAAACAGAGAGAGGGAAACAAAGTTCAAAAACTTACTGGCAACAGCTAATAAGTGATCAACAAGTGAATGGAGAGATCCATTTATCTATGGAACTTTATTTGGTGTCCATGATAAGCAGTACACCAATATAATATTTGACACTATTTTTTCTCCAACAGTCCATTTAAGTTTCCACAATGGTTGAGAGAATGTACTTATGTCATATTAGCATTCCCTGCTCGTGAGCTAGCTTTTGAGAATAAGTTGACATCAAGGTTCATATGATAGCAAAACTAAACTCGTTTATGTTATTGGTTTTTGCTACTAAAAGCACACGTTTTTTCTGACAAACAGTCTGACCGGAAAATCATCGAAAACTGAAAGCTGAAATTTTCGGCTTAATAGTTTCAGACGGCACATTTTTGATGGAATTCGTTGCAAATGCGTACATTTAATGTACATATAATTACATGAAGCACTATGATTTGACCCGCATATTGTGATTGACAAACACTCCATAAGTCCACCATTACCTCATGAACTATCCTCACTTTATGAACTAATTTTTTAGTAGGAGTTAAGTCCAAGTTAAGATTCATTTTCTTTACAAACCATTTTATAAGAATTTGAACTTTTAAAGTATAGCAAATTGTTACTTATAATACATTTGATGCATGTAGATACAATTTCAAAAGATTCAAGAAATTAAATATTTTATAAAAATTAAAGTACATTGATCTTTATACTGCAAAACCCATTACTCTCTTCGGGACCAAAAACATATTTCAGAAAAACTATTTATTTGCCAGTATGGGTTCTTTGTAGTGGTAATAAACAGGAGGGAGGGAGGTCTCGCGGGGCCTTTCCTTTGGTGTGCCTATTTGAGACGGATGAATGGAAACTTTCACGTTCGATTTTGAAGGAGGGAGGGGATGGGGTGGATCGGAGTGGAGTGGTGGACAGTAGCAGAGCCAGGAACTTGATGAGTTGCGTCAAGAATGAGCAAAATTAAATACACAATCATAATACCTATTCCCTCCATTTCAAAATAAATAAATTATTGAGTTATTTTTTAATGTTTAAAATAAATTAATTGTTTCACATTTTCTAGAAAAGTAATTTACGACCAATGAAAAGGATAATAGTAAAAAAAAACCTATAATTTATGTTCTAAATAATTTTTCTTAAAGGGTATGTCATACCCTAATAATTCAATTATTTTAGAACGGAGGAAGTAGCATTCAATCTATATTCACAACATAATTTTTCGATGAATAATGTCCATTTGATCGCTCTTTGATATAGGTGACTCAGCCAATGGTGGCGGTGGGGGTTGGGGCCGGGGGTGGGAAGGGGTGAGTTGAAGGATCACATGGGTGGATTTTATCGAAGAGACAAAAGGGGAGCTAAGAGTTGGGAGAATCCACGTGTGATAGGACAACATTCAGGTTATTTGGCACATGAGATGTTTCGGTTTTTTCCGTTTCTTTTATTTTTAATTTTCATTCGGAGTTTGATAACTATTTTGAAGATAAATTAAGTTTGATCTGTGCCTCGAATTTTTACTAAGGATAAATTGTTGGTGCCAAATAAGGCGATTTTGTTTTCAGAGAGATCAACTATTAAAAATAGACAGGTACTTACTGTATAAGTAGATTCAATATATTTGAAATATATTGAACTTTTAAAATAAAGTTAACCTAATTTTCTTTAATATTTAAATTTATAGTTTAATATTTATAGATATTTAATACTAATATTTTAAAATTTTAAATATACACGTACAAATTGATAGTTTGCTAATTTGATACTCCACCACAATTTTTGACGATGCAATGCATGCATGAGAAGTAGTGAGGGCAGTGGCGGATATTAAAAGCAATCCAAGTTTCCATAATAATAATATTAGCTATGTGTTTCCTTAAGATTTGCGAAGTTTGTACTCTCCCCTTCGAAACCCAATGACATTGGCATGGCCATGGAGACACAAAAGACACTATCAATACTTCTTTTTAAAAAGATTTTACGCATATTGTCTTGGTTTCTTAGAGGCTAAATTATGTGTAAATAACTTATTTTATTTTTTTTTATAACAAATTTTTCAAATATGAAAAATAAACTGCAATCACAATATAAAATTGTTAGTTAATTATCCATATTGTGAATATAATTATGTGTATTCTCTTGATTCTTCCTTCTTAAATTTTCTTCCTAATTCGAGGTTAATTAGTAGCATAGGTACTTCTCAATAACAAAAGGATATCGGCCTTCTTGTTATAATTGATCGCCAAAGACATTGGGCATCACTTTAGTATGTACTTTTGCGAAAGACACACTTTGCAAAAATTAATATTTGATCAAGAGTCTTGATGAAAGATAATATTTGATTGATCGTCTTGATCTTTTTGTGAATATCGCAAAGATTTTTTATGGGATAATTAAGATGATCACAAGACAATAGTCGTTGATGTCTCGATATCTTTGTGAATATCAAGAATTTATGAGATGTTCAAGATATTTTTAAAGAGAAATGTGCCCCTTTATATTATAGGCCTAAGCTACGATTTAGAATAGAGTAGTCTTCAATAAATGCTAACTAGCCTTAGAGTTTGAAAATGAATTGAAATCGTCTTGTAGAGTAGTCTTACTTAAATCCCATAAAATTTTGATGTCTAACATTTTTCATCATTGATCTCAATAAAGTTTGAATAGTGAAGGACTATCATAATATCAATCATGATCGCTGAGGTTAAATAATATATTTTGAGATTAAATCTTTTATGTATATATTCAAAAACATAAATAGAGTTAGATATACGTTTTAAAATTATTAGAGTTTACCTGAGTTCGAAATAAAAGCACTAGACAATAAGGAAAAGATTAGAATGATTTTATCATTCATTGGAGTACGATTTGGTGATGTTGATGAGAGCAATTCAAATTTGATAGTTGATACTACAGAGTTTATGTTCATGAATCTTTCCCAATAACGAAACAATGTCCCATTTAATATTGGATACTTGATGGATACTAAAAGAATTAATTACTTAAATGTTACACAGCCAAATAGTACGAGTATTGCGTATCTAGCTTGAATCAAAAAAGTATTTTTGTTAAAGTCAAATTCATGCATGTCGACTTGTCTATTAAAGCTTTGTGAACTATGTCACATCTACGTTACCTAAAGCTAATGTTCCTAAGTTCATGCATAATTAATCAACTATGGATAACATTTTTTTTAAAAAAGGTTATTGTTGCATAAAGCATATAATTAATTCACCTACTAACTTGGAATTAACTCCAGATTTTTCCCTCACAAATTCCCACCTTGTCTTTTCCCTCTTTTTGCTTGAGCACAATCAAGACTAAATGAAGCGATATGATTACTTATTCATATAGTTAACCTCAACTTGTTTGAGATTACGCATAGTTACTTTATCTTCTGGACACTTAATAGTTCAACCCAAAGAAGATGCTTCTGATTTATTTCAACAAACAAAAGTGATGGTGGAAAAGCAAGGTAAGTAGTAATTTTTGTGGATTAAGATGCAATCTAAAATACTTGAAAAAATTTATTATCTTTTACAGAATCCATATAACTAAACAATTTGAGCATCGACTAAAGTATTACTCAAGCAAGGTGCATGCAAATCCCTGTTCAGAGAAAAGAAACTCTACTTTATCTAACAGAAATATTATAGCACATCCCAGCAAATAATTTCCAAATTGAAGTTATTTTAACTTGAGTTTTTTTTTCTTCTTTTTTTAATTCATCCACTTCCATGAGTGGATGCATTTTCATAAGTAACTTAGAATATTTGCAAAACAGAAGAGATAAATTACATGCACCTATTTAGATTGAAACATTTTCCAATCTATAGAACAAGATGGATTTCACAAGAAAGAAGCCCAAGCCCAAAAATCTCCTCTTGTTTCCAAATATAGAGGCCCATATGTTAAGCTCATTTATCCGGCCCAGCCCATAGCATTTCATCAAAGCATAAAACAAGTACCTTTCATGTTGAACACTGTTTCTTCCTTTAGGTTCAAAGATGATATTGGGTTTTTGGTGAAGTACACATATGGCTGATTTTGAGACCTTAATTAATTAATTTGCTACGACGAAGAAGTATAAATTTTGTTAGTTTAGTCACTTTAAAATTAGTAAAACAACAACAACAAACCCAGTGTATTCCCACAAAGTGAGGTCTGGGGAGGATAAGATGTACGCAGTCCATACCGCTACCTCCGAAGAAGTAGAGAATCTGTTTCCGATAGATCCCCGGTTCAAGATAAAGAACAGTAAACAATGGGATGGCTGACATAAAAGAATATCATGAATAAGAAATAATAAAATAGACATCAAAGAAATACGAAAATACGAGACATAAGGGCAACACGAAAAAAAAATAGGTACTAAGCCATGACATATGACACCTACCTAGTAAAAACCGACACAAACATAACAAGGACACCTATGTACACAGACCTAGGATTACTAACCCGACTATAAAGAAAACTCTCCTGACTGCATGCTACAACCCACACACTCACATTAACCTTCAACCCTTATCTGCGACCTCCATACCTTTCTATCTAGGGTTATGTCCTCCGTCAGTTGAAGCTGATCCATGTCATGTCTAATCACCTTCCTCAGTATTTCTTCAGCCTACCTCTACTCCTCCTGAAGTCATTCAAAACAAGTCTCTCACACCTCCGAACAAGGGTATCCGTGCCCCTTCTCATCACATGCCCAAACCATCTCAGTCTTCCTTCCCACATCTTGTCCTCCACTGAGGCCACTCCCCTTTTCTACCGGATAATCTCATTCCTAACTATGTCTCCTCTAATAAGCCCACACATCCAACACAACATTCTCATTTTCGCTACCTTCAATTTTTGAATGTGGGAGTGCTTGACTGGCCAACACTCCGCTCCATACAACATGCCCGAACGGACTGTCACTCTATAGAATTTACCTTTAAGCTTAAGGGGCACCTTCTTATCATACAGCACTCTCGAGAAGAGCCTCTACTTCATCCAACCTTCTCCCATACGATTAAAGACATCCTCATCAATCTCACCATTTCCCTGAATTGTAGACCCAAGATATTTGAAGTTGTTCGTCTTACCGATATCCTGTGGTCCAACGTTACCTCCTCTTCGTCCTCTCGTCTCAAGTCACTAAACTTGCATCCCAAATACTCTGTCTTGGACCTACTCAACCTAAAACCCTTAGACTCAAGGGTTTGCCTCCAAACCTCCAACTTGCCATTCACACCCCCTCGCGACTCATCAATCAACACTACATCATCCGCAAATAACATACACCAAGGCACCTCGCCTTGAATGCTCCGCGTCAACACATGATACGATACAAATTTGGTACGTATCAAAAACAAGCCAAAAATAGTCCACAAATAAAGGAAAATTCGAGAGCTCAACAAACACCAATTCTCGGTTCCAACAACATCAAGAAATAAGGTCTAAATAACACCAAAAACACTAACAATAACAAGAGATAAACAACAATAACGAGAGGAACAACACTACAATAACAACAATCCAACGGTTACAAGATTACAAGAACAACAAGAACCAACCGGTTCACTAGACTACACAACTAGTACATGATATGTAAAGATAGGAAGTGAGACATACACTATTACAAGGTTAAGAACCCAAAGATGTATTAAATCTAAGGACCCCTAAGACTTACAATAGCAACACCACACTCTTACATGATACAAGAGGGATTCCACCGCTCAAGCACCAACGTTTCCAAGCAATATACAATCACAAGTGAATCCACACTTGTTCGTGTCCTAGTTTAGGCCTAGAGACCCTCTTTCTCCAGAGATGTGTTCTTTCAACAATATCCAACCAAAACTAATAAACTAAAACCCTATATTATTCTATTTATAGTACTTTACAAATAAAAAGATAAAATGACAAAAAGCCCTTTAATGAACAAGTAGGCAAATAGCCACCCATGGAGTGTTTTTAGGGGCGATTTGGAGCCCTTTTTTAACACTTCAACTCGTACACCTCCGAGGTTACATCCAAAATACTCAAAAACGTTCATCTTCATGATCGTGCTTGTATCATCGTCTCCATCTTGAGAGGAATTTGACCTCAAATTCATGGCACTAGCCAAATGAAAATGACTTCAAAATAGTCCACAAAATAACAAGAAACCGAGAACACAACAATTTCAAGTCTCGGTCAACATCTTCATTACTCACCTTGGCTTCCTCTCCATCTTGAGATTTTCCTTCAATCTCACCCGGCTCAATTGAGTTTAGCCAAGAAGTTTCACTACAAAACAACAAACGGGTTAGTTGTAAAAGAAAGGTCCTCACACTCTCTCTTTATTTCTTTGTTCTCGGATTCCTCACACTTAATCTCTCAAGTGTTGTATGCTTGCTTGTACTCCGTGAGGTGTTGAGAGGTGAATTCCAATGTTTACAACGACTCCAAAATAGAAAAAAAAAATACACAAGGACGTAAACACAAAGAACAGTTTCAAACCAACTTACAATCTAGTAAGTGGTTACTAGCTTGTAAGTTAGTATTGGAATCAACAAAAGAAACAACAAAACGAAACTAGAAGATCAAATTTGAGCTTAAAATTTGTCATGTGAACAGTAATTGGTGATGTGTCACCCCCTAATTGGTCACGGGGCCACACAATTTTTAATCACCATTCTTGGAATTTTTAGTCCTTATACTTTTGGAATAGAAAACAATTAGTATTTGGAGGGAAAAACACAAGTCTTGTAACTCTTTTCAAATTCAACTCAAAAAGGTGAGATTAGACTTGTACTAGTTTCCACAAAACAAGGCTCCTAAAAACAAGGAAAGTGGTTGAAAAAGTTGTCAAGTCAAGAGTGATGTGAGCTAGTCCTTTCACCAACAAGTCTTACAAATTTGTCTTCACCTTTTCTAGATCTATTAACTACTTTAAGTTGGTCAAGATAAGAGAAGTGATGAAGAACAACAAGAACACCACAACTTTCAAGAACAACAATAACAACACCTTCAACGCGCACTTCAACCTTTACAACAAGTCCACAAATTTCAGTCTAGGTCTTTGTTTACAACACAACTTTAACAAGTTTTTAAGCTCAAATATAGATACCTTTAGTGTTAGTGAATCAAGAAACAACAATAACAACAAAGAAATCCTAAGCCTAGACTCCGCAAATTTCGACCAAGACTACAACAAGAACACTACAAGTTTCTTGTCCATGAACAAGCACAAAAACAAGAACAAGAACTAGAACACATTTTTTTTATTTCTAGCAAGCCCAAGATTGATTTTGTTGGAAAAAAATCAACCAAAAGCTTTGATACCAAATGATACGATACAAATTTGGTACGTATCAAAAATAAGCCAAAAATAGTCCACAAACAAAGGAAAATCCGAGAGCTCAACAAACACCAAATCTCGATTCCAACAACATCAAGAAACAAGGTCTAAATGACACCAAAAGCACTAACAACAACAAGAGATAAACAACAATAACGAGAGGAACAACACTAAATAACAACAATCCAACGGTTACAAGATTACAAGAACAATAAGAACCAACCGGTTCACTAGACTACACAACTAGTACATGATATGTAAAGATAGGAAGTGAGACATACACTATTATAAGGTTAAGAACCCAAAGATGTATTAAATCTAATGACCCCTAAGACTTACAATAGCAACACCACACTCTTACGTGATACAAGAGGTATTCCACCGCTCAAGCACCAACGTTTCCAAGCAATACACAATCACAAGTGAATCCACACTTGTTCATGTCCTAGTTTAGGCCTAGAGACCCTCTTTCTCCAGAGATGTGTTCTTTCAACAATATCCAACCAAAACTAATAAACTCAAAACCCTATATTGTTCTATTTCTAGTACTTTACAAATAAAAAGATAAAATGACAAAAGGCCCTTTAATGACCAAGTAGGCAAATAGGCACCCATGGAATGTTTTTAGGGGTGGTTTGGAGCCCTTTTTTAACACTTCAACTCGTACACCTCTGAGGTAACATAAAAAATACTCAAAAACGTTCATCTTTATGATCGTGCTTGTATCAACACGTCTATCACTAAAGCAAAAAGAAATGGATTCAGAGTTGATCCCTAATGCAACCCGATCTCGATTGAAAAATGCTCTGAGTCTTCTCCCGCCACCCTCACCCGGGTCTTCCCTCCATCATACATGTCCTTAATAGCCCTAATGTACGCTGCTGGGACCCCTCTCACCTCCAAGCATCTCCAAAGAACCTCCCTCGGGACTTTATCATAAGCATTTTCCAGGTCTATGAACATCATGTGTAAATCCCTCTTCCTTTGTCTATACTGCTTCACTAATCTCCTCACCAGATGGATTGTCTCTGTCGTCGAGCGACCAGGCATAAATCCAAATTGATTCTCCGAAATGGACACGAACCTCCTCAACCTCCCCTCGACCACTCTCTCCCAAATCTTCGTAGTGTGACTCTTAACTTAATACCCCTATAGTTGTTGCAACTCTGAATGTCATCCTTGTTTTTATATAGCGGGATCATCGTACTCCATCTCCGAGCCTCAGGCATTCTCGCAGTCTTGAAAATAACGTTAAACAAATCAGTCAGCCACCTTAAATTAGCCTCCCCAGCATACTTCCAAAAATCTACCGGAATCTCGTCAGGCCACGTCGCCCTACCCCTCCGCATCCTACGATAGCCTCACTGACCTCCTCCTCCTTAAAACGCCTACAGTAACTGAAATCACGTCTCTTCTCCGAGTACTTTAGCTCCCCTAGCTCAAAGCCTCTGTCCCCATCCTCGTTCAAAAGTCTCTAAAGTACTCCTGCCATTTCTTCTTATGTGAACATCCTCCACCAAAATAGTACCATCCTCTCCCTTAATGCACTTCACCTGATCGAGGTCACGACCCTTCCACTCCTAACTTAGCAAGCCTATACAATCTCTTTTTCCCTCATTTCTCCTCTAACCCCGCATACGAGCTTTCGAACACTGCCGACTTAGCAGCCGTAACTGCTAATTTAGCCTCCTTCCTAGCTACTTTGTAAGCGTCCCTATTCATCCCCATTTCTTCCTCATCTTTACTCTCAATCAACTTAACATACGTCTCTTTCTTAATCTCCACTTTCTTCTTTACTTCTTCATTCCACCACTAGTCCCCCTTATGACGACCTGTTCGACCCCTCGAAACATCCAACACCTCTCTAGCAGTCTCCATGATGCCGCTGACAGCCCTGTCCCATATAGAATCCACGTCCCCCCTGCTCTCCCACACCCCCATTCCCACCACCTTATCCCTTATCTCCAATGCATTCACTTGCGTCAAGCCTCCCCACTTAATTCTAGATCGACCCTTCTCTTCTTGCACTTCTTGATAGACAAGTCCACACTAGAAGCCTGTGCTGGGTCGAAAGATGCTCACTCAGAACCTTAGCAATCGGCCTTCAATCCTATGATTTGACTCGAATAGCTAATGTCAGAGTAGCAGATATGGTTTTAGCGGAAGCTGCTTTCCCCGAATGCGGAATTGAAAGAACTATGCCTTTTTTCTTATAAAAGCCTCCTCATCAACTCTCTGTCTTTCGAACCCACCTCACCGAGCTTAACGCCCTGGAGTCGCTCTTGAATCGAGTTAGTGAAGATACAAAAAGCTAGTCTTCTTGTTGATAGTAAGAGAAGAAATGCAACGAATCGAGAAAGAGTTTATTAGCTTATTTCAAATTTGAGTCTAAGTTAATGAAATCTTTATCTTCTTATCCCAAATTGGCATAAATAACATAAATACCAACCTTTTTGAAAGTAATTACACCCTCTGCTACTTTTTTAACTACTTTACTCTCTCTCTCCCTATTAATTAATATACATAACATAGCCGACATATACATAGTATTCATGGTATATGTTGAGATTTTTGTAATATGTTTAGGTTTAGGGAGTTGAAATTTTTTATAATATTGAAAATATAAGTTATGTATTTGTATCGTTTTTAGTTAAAATTAACTTCCAACATACTCGCTCGGTCCCTACGTGTGCTACGTTTAATCAAACGATGCGCCTCCAATTGTTGCAAGTCCATGGTTGTGCTATCTGTTCGTTTCCCCCAACCAATTAATGGGCGATCAGAACATTACACTATTTCGATCCTTCAGTTCGATTTTGTCAAAAATATAGTTCATTTAAACACTTTTATTGAATTTAAATTA